>NC_052065.1:70384997-70684997 GCF_903992535.2 Arvicola amphibius
TAGTAGAAGGTCTCTTGTACATTCCCAGCTGCTCAACCCCAAAATAATCACACAGAAGCTATATTACTTAAATCACTGTTGGCCAATCACTTAAGCATATTGCTAGCTAGCTCTTATATCTTTGGTTAACCCATTTCTATTAATCTGTGTAAATGCCACGTGGCTGTGGCTTACTGGCAAGCTTCCAGCGTGTCTGCCTGATGCAGTGGCTACATGGCTTCCCAGGACGCTGCCTTCTTTCTCGCAGCATTCAGTTTAGTTTTCCCTGCCTAGCTCTACTCTGTCCTGTTACATACAGGCCAAGACAGCTTCTTTATTCATTAAGCAAAATGAAAGTAATACATATACAGAAGGATTTCCCACACCAGACACTGATCAGATGATAGAAGAACTCTTAATATTGGGAACTCAGCTACTAAAGTAAGTTCAGAGTAAAGAAATAGTATAAAGGTGACAGAGAAAAGCAATGAAGAGTCAAACACTGAAGACTCCACATGAACATCGCAGTCTAAACTTCCAAAGATAGGAATAATTTAAGGATGGGATGCCAGAGTTATAATATAAACATTTCATTTTTCCCATTCTTTATATGGTCTTCAGTGTTACAATATTTTGCTCAAATAAGGAATTAAATTACTGATATGTCATTATTGATCATAATGTATTTCATCAATAGAGTATATCACTGTAACACAGGTTTTGAAAAGAGAACATTTATATTTTCTCAATTGGCACAAGTATGTGTGTGTGTGTTTGCTTTATCATAAGCATGATTTGTTTTACATAATGTCATAATAAAGAAAATAATTTCTTTTGAATTAAAATAAATTAATTGATGAATGAAAGTAATTTCACAATAAGTACTGCATGACTAACAAAAAAATACCATTTATCTATGATATGACCTCCCTCACTTGAAATTTAAGAACTTTATAAATTTGTTAATGGCTTCATCATTGTTTATAAATTAACAGTCTCTGTTCTCATCCCAGTCTTTAAACTTTAAATCACATGAATCATTTGTCACACTAAATGATGGTAGTGAATCACAGACAAACTTATATATGGTCAAAAATCTGGATCTTAAATACACATATTTAATTATGCTATTAGAGTGCAGTTTGGAGATGGGAAGACAAGAATAAGTCTCTCCCTTCAGAAAAACACTCCCTGTACGTGAATTACAATTTTAGAACATAACACAAGTGGCTCCCAGGAACTCTCCTGTTTTAAAACTAATCTCAAAGTTCTAGACCTCCTTGGTTAAATAAAGCAGCCTGATACATAGCTTTAGAAACATGTTTCACAATTATATTATAAAATATAACTGTAGCTAGTGATGCTAAGAGAGAAGCTAACTATGATATATTAAGCAATACACACTACCATCTTATGGCCAAAAACAGAAAATCCAACAAAGGAAATTGAGAGTAGTTCAGATGGAAGGCATATGAATCCAATTAAAAGCATTAAAAAGCAGAGTATAAAAGTATTCCATGACTCTAGTACTTCATTATGCACTGTATGCAATACACAATAATGTAAGAGCCTCAGGTGTGCCTGAGTTGTCTTATGACCAAAGTCATGGGATGACCACAAAGAAGCCCCATCAGCAAAACATTCACTGTTTTCGCAAAGATTCTTCAAGGTCAAGGTCAATCTAAAAAACAATTTTTTATTCTAATAAGATCTATCCCATACAGTGTCTCTGCTAAATTCCTACAGCATGCAGGTAAAAATGATTTATTTCATCTAATGATATACACCAGAACCTGGGACTTCTGGTGTCTTTCAGCTATCAGCAGCTTTCAGCATTTAAGATTAGGGAAATTTAGCCAGCCTGGCTCCTGAGACTCCAACGGTTTTTCTTAATTGTTAACTCTTGAGCTATGATTGGCAACTCCTAAGTAAACTCAAAGGGACACCACTGGTGTGATGCTTTCTTATATTTATTTTTATTCATCAAAATCTGTATGAGCTAGCATTATTATTTTCCAATTATAGAGTCAGCTTTAGGAATAAATGTTTAATCCCATTAGGTAAAATACCCCAGTAGTACATGGGATGTTTCCATGAGATACCACATGCATTACAGGCAGTAGAGGAATCTCCCACACACCCAATTCAACCATGCTAGATACCAAGCGAAAGGGGTAGCCAACAGCAAACATGTAAAGGTACAGCAGCAAAGACATTTGGGGGTTTGCCATCTCAGGAGCCTTGCCTAACCAAGATTGGCCCATCAAAGTCTCCTCCTGGTGGGCTGACACTTTGAACTTCAATTTTGCCACCCACTGCTTCTCTGACATGGCCACTGGCAGTTAAATCTGCAGGTTCATTAGTTCTTCCATCATCCTTTTAACCCTTTCCTTCTAGCCTATCTCTGTTCCTTTGTGACTCCCTGTGGACACAGATTTTTTCTCTACCAGGGCTCCAGGCACCACACTGGACTGGTACATACATAGTGCATCTCAGCCCTCATCAGAGAAGTTCTTCTTGCAGTAAATAGTAATTTACACAGAGACCAAACTGGACAATTCCTCTGGAACACTCAGTGCGAAATGGGATTTCTTTCTCAAACCTTTCCCCTCAAGGCTTGGAAATATATACAGAACAAGAAAGGGAAAAAGATCATGAGAGACACAGAGGTGGTGATTGCCAACAAAGAAATGGCATATTCCCTTCCGGCTGGGGCTAATCTCACTGGGCTACTGCCTCCATCTTCCGACCCCACCCAGCTTTCACCCAGAAAAACCGGTCCTTCTTCCTCCCCTCTTAGGGTTCATAACCATCTCCAGCTCAGCCTGAGCAGGGCACTGGGACTGCATAGAGAGTGCAAACCGGCGGCGGGAGTTTCTTTGTTTCAATAGCCTGGCCTGCCAGCAAGGTAGGCCCTCTCCGGAACTCCCTGGCCAGCAAAGACACTGGAAATTAGTACCAGAAGACACATCTGGGGGGACCAGAAGACACATCTAGGAGGACCAGAAGACACATCTGGGAGCAAAGACACCGGATACTAGCACCAGAAGACTCATCTGAGAGCAAAGACACCAGATCTTAAAACCGGAAGGACACATCTGGGGGGCATCCTTCAGCTACCAGGAATCCCTGATTCAGTGCTGTGGAGGCACATCTGGACGGCCTTCCCTAGTGTATTCAAGTGTCCTGACCCTATACCAAGGCCAACCTAACCAGAGGAGGGAGAGGCTGCCCTCCAGGCAGGTCTGAGGAGCCCAGCAAGGGAGTGCGGGGCTCCTTCAGATTGTGCTGCAAAGAATAGCTCCTGCTCTGGCACTGAGGAGATCCATCCAGATTCAGTCAGAGCAAGGATTGGAAACAAGTCACCAAGTCTCTCCTAGCTCCATTTGCAGAACTCCTACAACTAAATGAAAGGCAACATGACATCACCAGAATCCAGTCATCCAGAAACAACAAGAATTGAACACCCTACTCCAGAAGAAAGAAGAAATCGAACCTTAAAACAGTACTTTATGAAAATAATAGAGGACCTTAAAACAGGAGGTAAAAAACTTGCCATAAGAAATGGAGGATGACAAACAAAAAATTAGACGAAATAAATAAATCTCTCAAGATACCCAAGAAAAACAAGAAAAGAGAAAAGCAATCAAACAGTAAGGAAAACAGAACAAGACCTGATAAATGAAATGGAGGTAATTAGGAAAACACAATCCTAGGGGAGACTGGAAATGGAAATTCTGAGAAAACGAACAGAAACTTCAGAGACAAGTATTTCCAACCGAATGCAAAGAGATGAAGAAAGAATCTCAGACTCTGAAGATACTATACAGGAAATAAACTCACAGATTAAAGAACAAAACAAATCCAATGAATTCTTAACACAAAACATCCAGGTAATCTGGGACCAGACCATGAAAAGACCAAACTTAAGAATAATTGGGATAGGAGAAGGAGAAGAATTACAACTCAAAGGACGAGAAAATATATTAAACAAATTATAGAAGAAGATTTCCCCAACCTAAAGAAGGATATTCCTATGAAGGTACAAGAAGCCTACAGAACACTAAGTAGACTGGATCAAAAGAAAGCATCCCCACCCCCATATAATAATCAAAACACAAAACATACAGAATAAAGAACAGAGCTGCAAAGGATAAAGGGTCAAGTAACATATAAAGGGAAACCTATCAGAATTACACCTGACCTTCTCAATGTAAACCATGAAGCGAGAAGGTCTTGATAGATGTGCTACAGACACTAAGGGAACATGGATGCAAGCCCAGTCTACTATACCCAGCAGAGCTAGCATTCACCATCAATGGAGAAAACAAGATATTCCAGGACAAAAACAGATTTAAAACAATACGTAGCCACAAATCCCAGCCTTGCAGAAAGTAATAGAAGGAAAATCACAAACCAAGGAGTCCAACAACACCCACAATAACTCAGGCATCTAGCGACCGTTCACCAGCACAATTAGAAGAAGGGAAACACACAAACACTACTACAAAAAAAAGGCTATGGGAGTTAACAAGCACTGGTCATTAATATCACTTAATATGAATGGAATCAATTCACCTATAAAACAAGCACAGGCTAAGAGATTGGATATGAAAACAGGATCCAACACTCTGCTGTTTACAAGAAACACACCTCAACCACAAAGACAGATACCTACTCAGAGTAAAGGATTGGGAAAAGGTTTATCAAGCAAATGGTCCTAAGAAACAAGCCGGTGTGGCCATACTAATTTCTAACAAAGTTGACTTCAAACTAAAATCAATCAGAAGAGATGGAAAGGGGACACTTTATATTCATAACAGGAAAAATACATCAGAATCAAGTCTCAATCCTGAATATCTATGCCCCTAATATAAAAGCACCAACTTATGTAAAAGAAACACTTCTAGAACTCAAGGCAGCCATCAAACAACACACACTAATAGTAGGGAGACTTCAACACTCCTCTCTCACCAATGGACAGGTCAATCAGACAGAAAACTAACAGAGAATTAAAAGACTTAATGGAGGTAATGAACAAAATGGACTTAACAGGCATCTATAGAACAGTCCACCCAAATAGAAAGAAATATACCTTCTTCTCTGTGGCTCATGGAACATTTTCGAAAAAATGACCATATACTTGGTAACAAAGCAAACTTCCAGAGTTACAAAATATATTAGTAAGCACCTGTGTCTTATTGGATCACCATGGATTAAAGCTAGAATTCAACAACAATGCTACCCCCAGAAAGCCTACAAACTCTATGCAAACTAAATAGTCACCTACTGAACCACACCTGGGTCAAGGAAGAAATAAAGAAAGAAATTAAAGTCTTCCTTTAATTTAATGAAAACAAAGATACAACATACTCAAACCTATGGAACACAATGAAAGCAGAGCTAAGAGGAAAGGTCATAGCACTAAGTGCCCCACTTAAAGAAAATGGAGAAAGCACTCATTGGTGACTTAACAGCATACCTGAAAGCTCTAGAAAAAAAAGAAGCAGACTCACCTAGGAGGAATAGAAGACTGGAAATAATCAATCTGAGGGCAGAAATCAACAAATAGAAACAGAGAAAAACAATCCAAAGAATCAATGAAACAAAAAACTGGATCTTGGAGAAAATCAACAAGATTGACGACCCCTATACAAACTAATCAAATGGCAGAGAGAGAACCCACAAATTAAGAAGATCAGAAATGAACAGGGGGACATAACCACAGACACAGAGGAAATTCAGAGAATCATTAAAGCTTACTACAAAAGCCTGTATGCCACAAAATTGGAAAATGTAAAAGAAATGGACTTTTTTTACATAAGTACCATATACCAAAGTTAAACCAGGACCCAGGTGAATAATCAAAACAGTCCTGTTAGTTGTGAAGAATTAGAAACTGTTATCAAAACCTCCCTACCAAAAAGAGCCCAAGAACAGATGGTTTTCAATGCGGAAATTCTACCAGAACTTCCAAGAAGACCTAATACCTATACTCCTTAAGGTATTTCACAATATAGAAACACAAGAGTCACTGCCAAATTCCTTCTATGAAGCTACAGTTACCCTGATACCTAAACCACACAAAGACTCAACCAAGAAAGAGAATTACAGGCCAATCGACTCATGAACATTGACACAAAAACTATCAATAAAATACTGGCAAACCAAATCCAAGAACACTTGAAAAATTATCCACTAGAATCAAGTAGGCTTCATCATAGAGATGCAGGGCTGGTTTCAACATAGGAAAATCTATCAATGTAATCCATCAGATAAATAAACTGAAGGAAAAACCATATGACCATCTCATTAGATGCTAAAAAGCATTTGACAAAATTCAACACCCCTTTATGATAAAGGTCTTGGAGATATTAGGGATACAAGGGTCATTTCTAAATGTAATAAAGGCTATTTACAGCAAGCCAACAGCTAACATCAATTAAACGGAGAAAAAAACTCAAGGCCATCCCACTAAATTCAGGAATGCGACAAGGCTGTCCACTCTCTCCTTACTCTTCAATATAGTGCTTGAAGTTCTAGCAATAAGAATAAGACAACTTAAGGGGATCAAGAAGATTCAAATAGGAAAGAAAGAAGTTAAACTTTGGTTATTTGCAAATGATATGATAGTGTACATAAGCAACCCAAAAACTCCACCAAAGAACTCCTACAGCTGATCAACTCCTTCAGTAATGTGGCAGGATACAAGATCAACTCCAAAATAAGTTGCCTTCCTATATACAAAGGATAAGGAAACAGAGAAGAAACTCAGAGAAGTAGCATCTTTCACCATAGCTACAAATAGCATAAAATATCTTGGAGTAACTCTAACCAAGGAAGTGAAGGATTTATTGACAAGAACTTTAAGTCATTGAAGAAAGAAATTGAAGAGGATACCAGAAAATGGAAGGATCTCCCTTGCTCTTGGATTGGGAGGATCAACATAGTAAAAATGGCAATTCTACCAAAAGCAATCTAAAGATTCAATGCAATTTCCATCAAGGTCCCATCAAAATTCTTCACAGATCTTGAGGGGAAAATAATCAACTTTATATGGAAAAACAAGAAACCCAGGATAGCCAAAACCAATCTAAACAATAAAGGTACTTCTGGAGCCATTACCATCCCTGACTTCAAACTCTATTACAGAGCTACAGTATTGAGAACAGCTTGGTATTGGCATAAAAACAGAGAATTCCACAAATGGAATCATAAAGAAGACCCGGATCTTAAACCACAAACCTACGAACACCTGATTTTTGAAAAAGGAGCCAAAAGTACACAATGAAAAAAGAGGGCATCTTCAACAAATGGTGCTGGCATAACTGGATGTCAACTTGTAGAAGAATGAAAGTATATCCATATCTATCGCCATGAACTAAACTCAAGTTCACATGGATTAAAGACCATCAATAATAAACCTGAACACACTGAGCTTGATAGAGGAGAAAGTGGGACGTACTCTACAAACAAATGGGCACAGGAGACCATTATCCTACGTATAAACCCCAGCTGCACAGATATTAAGGGCAACATTGAATAAATGGGACCCTCTGAAGCTGAGCAGGTTTTTGTAAAGCAAAGGACACTGTCACTAAGACACAAAGGCAGTCTACTCACTGGGAAAAGATCTTCACCAACCCTGCAACTGACAAAGGTCTGATCTCTAAAATATATAAGGAACTCAAGAGACTAGACTTTAAAAAAGCTAATTAACCCAATTAAAATTGGGGCACTGAACTGAACAGAGAATTCTCAACAGAAGAAGTTCAAATGGCCAAAAGACACTTAAGGTCATGCTCAACCTCCCTAGTGATCAGGGGAAATGCAAGTCAAAACAACTTTGAGACACCATCTTATACCTGTCAGATTGGCTAAAAACACAGTGATAGCCTTGCTGGAGAGGTTGTGGGGTAAGGGGTACACTCATCCATTGCTGGTGGGAATGCACACTTGTGCAACCACTTTGAAAGCAGTGTGGAGGTTTCTCAGGAAATTCGGGATCAACCTACCACAGCACCCAGTAATTCCACTCTTGGGAATTTATCCAAGAGATGCCCAATCATACTACAAAAGCATCTGCTCAACTATGTTCATAGCAGCATTATTTGTAATAGCCAGATCCTGGAAACAACCTAGATGCCCTTCAGTGGAAGAATGGATGAAGAAACTGTGGGAGTATATACATGTTAGAATACTAACTCAGCGGTAAGAAAACAATGACATCTTGAATATTGCATGCAAATGGATGGAAATAGAAAACACTATTCTGAGTGAGGTAACCCAGACCCAAAAAGATGAATATGGGATGTACTCACTCATAATCGGTTTCTAGCCATAATTAATGGACATCGAGCCTATAATTCGGGATCCTTGAGAAGATAAGAAGGTGAAACCCAAAGAAAAACATATAGTAATCCTCCTGGATATTGGAAGTAGACACGATCACCGGGCAAAAATTGGGAACTTGAGGGTGGGGCGAGATGGAGCCAAGTGAAGATGGGGAGAGAAAAGCAATGAAGGGGAGAATGGGGAGAGCTCGGGGGGAATGGGATGCTTGGGATACAGGAAGGGTGGATATGGGAGCAGGGAAGCATATATCTTAATTAAGGGACCCATCTGAGGGTTGTCAAGAGACTTGACTCTAGAGGGGTTCTCGGGTTTCCAGGGAGATGCCCCCAGCTAGCCTTGGGCAGCTTAGGAGAGGGAGCTGGAAAAAGCCAGATCCTATAGCCATACTGATGAATTTCTTGCATATCACCATAGAACCTCCACCTGGCGATGGATGAAGAAAATGACTGAGCCCCACATTTGGAGCACCAGACTGAACTCCCAAGGTCCTGATGAGGAGCAGAAGGAGGGAGAACATGAGAAAGAAAGTCAGGACCATGAGGGTGTGTTCACCCATGGAGACGGTGGGACAGAACTAACGGGAGATCACCAACTCCAGTTGGAATGGGACTGATGGAACATGCGACCAAACCAGACTCTCTGAATGTGGCTGATGGTGGAGGCTGACTGAGAAGCCAAGGACAATGGCGCTGGGCTTTTGATTCTTCTTCATGGACGGGCTCTGTGGGAACCTTGTCAGCTTGGTTTGATCACCTTCCTGGACCTGGGGGGAGTTTGGGAGGACCTTGGTCTTAACATAGAGTAGTGAACCCTGATGGCTCCTTGGCCTGGAGAGGGAGGGAAGGGGGTATGGGTGGAGGGGAGGAGAGGGAAGAGGGAGGAGGAGGGAGGAGATGGAAATTTTTAAATAAAAAAAGAAAGAAAAAAGAAATGGCATATTCAGGAAACAGCAAGGCTGAAATACACATGAACTCACAGAAACTGTGACAGTACATACAAGATCTACACAGGTACATGCCATACAAAAATCTCAGTCCTGAAAAGGAGAAATTGGCACAAAGTTCCACTACTAATCAAAAGTCTATTTCCAATGAATCCTCCTTAGAAAGGAAAAAATCAATTTTCTTTGAATAGAGTGTTACTGAGTATATCAACCACACTCCTGGGAAGATTCCCCTGCTAGGGGTACTTGACCAACAAAAATGGACTCAAAGTTTTTGTGTGGTTGCTGTTGTTTGTTTATGTGTGTCTGTGCATCTGTGTGTGTGTGTTTTCAGAGAGTAACAGCTTTTGTTTTGTTTCATTTTGACAATTTTTGCTATATTGATTCTTTAGTTGTTTGACATTGGGGTTTTTGAGAAACACACATGCAGGGTGAACATGAAGTTGAGTGGATATGGATGTGCATGGGGGCCCACAGAGGGGGGTCCACTCCACCTCTTTTAAATTATTGATAAGAAGTCCGACTTAAGGAGTGGCTACAAACAAGATATCCTGACCTAATGTGTGGTTACTTGATGTTTTGGATATTAAGATGGCCCACAGAGGTGGGTTTGCTCCACCCTGACCAATGGCCAGAGAATTAAAGTATATTCCTGGTCTTTCTTTTTTTTATGCTTTATTTTTTTTTTGTTTTTTGTTTTTTGAGACAGGGTTTCTCTGCAGCTTTTTTAGAGCCTGTCCTGGAACTAGCTCTTGTAGACCAGGCTGGCCTCGAACTCACAGAGAACCACCTGCCTCTGCCTCCCGAGTGCTGGGATTAAAGGCGTGCGCCACCACCGCCTCTCTTTTTAATGTTTAAAATTTCATCTCCTCCCCTCCTCCTCCCCCCTTCCCTCCACCCATACCCCCTCCCTCCCTCTCCAGGCCAAGGAGCCATCAGGGTTCACTACTCTATGTTAAGACCAAGGTCTTTCCAACTCCCCCCAGGTCCAGGAAGGTGATCGACCAAGCTGAGAAGGCTCCCAGGGAGCCCATCCATGCAGAAGAATCAGAGCCCAGCGCCATTGTCCTTTGCTTCTCAGTCAGCCCCCACTGGTTGGCCACATTCAGAGAGTCTGGTTTGGTCGCATGTTCCATCAGTCCCATTCCAACTGGAGTTGGTGATCTTCTGTCCCACCGTCTCCATGGGTGAACGCACGCCTCACGGTCCTGACTTGCTTTCTCATGTTCTCTCTCCTTCTGCTCCTCATCAGGAGTGCTCCAATGTGGGGCTCAATCATTTTCTTCATCTATGGCCAGGTGGAGGTTCCCTCATGATCCTGACTTTCTTTCTCATGTTCTCTCTCTTTCTGCTCCTCATCAGGACCTTGGGAGCTCAGTCCGGTGCTCCAATATGGGGCTCAGTCATTTTCTTCATCTCTCGCCAGGTGGAGGTTCTATGGTGATATGCAAGAAATTCACCAGTATGGCTATAGGAACTGGCCTTTTCAGGCTCCCTCTCCTCAGTTGCCCAAGGAACTAAGTGGGGGCATCTCCCTAGAAACCTGGGAACCCCTCTAGGGTCAAGTCTCTTGACAACCCTCAGATGGCTCCCTAAATTAAGATATATGCTTCCCTGATCCCATATCCACCCTTTCTGTATCCCAAGCATCCCATTCCTCCGAGCTCCCCCCATTCTCCCCTTCATGCTTTTCTCTCCTCATCTTCCCTTGGCCGCGTCTTGCCCCACCCTCAAGTTCCCAATTCTTGCCTGGCGATTGTGTCTACTTCCAATATCCAGGAGGATTACTATATCTTTTTGGGGGGGTTCACCTTCTTATTATCTTCTCAAGGATTCCAAATTATAGGCTCGATGTCCTTTAATTATGGCTAGAAACAGTTATGAGTGAGTACAATCCCATGTTCATCTTTTGGGGTCTGGGTTACCTCACTCAGAATAGTGTTTTCTATTTCCATCCATTTGCATGCAAAATTCAAGAAGTCATTGTTTTTTACCGCTGAGTAGTATTCTAGCATGTATATACTCCACAGTTTCTTCATCCATTCTTCCACTGAAGGGGCATCTAGGTTGTTTCCAGGATCTGGCTATTACAAATAATGCTGCTATGAACATAGTTGAGCAAATGCTTTTGTAGTATGATTGGGCATCTCTTGGGTAATTCCCAAGAGTGGAATTGCTGGGTCCTGGGGTAGGTTGATCCCGAATTTCCTGAGAAACCTCCACAGTGCTTTCCAAAGTGGTTGCACAAGTGTGCATTCCCACCAAGCAATGGATGAGTGTACCCCTTACCCCACAACCTCTCCAGCAAAGGTTATCGTTGGTGTTTTGGATTTTAGCCAATCTGACAGGTGTAAGATGATATCTCAAAGTTGTTTTGATTTGCATTTCCCTAATAGCTAAGGAGGTTGAGCATGACCTTAAGTGTCTTTTGGCCATTTGAACTTCTTCTGTTGAGAATTCTCTGTTCAGTTCAGCGCCCCATTTTTTAATTGGGTTAATTAGCATTTTAAAGTCTAGTCTCTTGAGTTCCTTATATATTTTAGAGATCAGACCTTTGTCAGTTGCAGGGTTGGTGAAGATCTTTTCCCAGTGAGTAGACTGCCTTTGTGTCTTAGTGACAATGTCCTTTCCTTTACAGAAGCTGCTCAGCTTCAGGAGGTCCCATTATTCAATGTTGCCCTTAATGTCTGTGCAGCTGGGGTTATGCGTAGGAAATGGTTCTCCTGTGCCCATTTGATTGTAGAGTACTTCCCAATTTCTCCTCTATCAAGCTCAGTGTATTCAGATTATTATTGAGGTCTTTAATCCATTTGGAACTTGAGTTTTGTGCATGGTGATAGAAATTGGATCTACTTTCATTCTTCTACACGTTGACATCCAGTTATGCCAGCACCATTTGTTGAAGATGCCCTCTTTCTTCCATGTGTACTTCTGGCTCCTTTATCAAAAATCAGGTGTTCGTAGGTTTGTGGTTTAAGGTCCAGGTCTTCTTTATGATTCCATTTGTGGACTTCTCTGTTTCTTATGCCAATAACAAGCTGTTTTCAATACTGTAGCTCTGTAATAGAGTTTGAAGTCAGGGATGGTAATGGCCTCCAGAAGTACCTTTATTGTATAAGACTTTTTTGGCTATCCTGGGTTTCTTGTTTTCTATATAAAGTTGATTATTTCCCCTCAATATCTGTGAAGAATTTTGATGGGATCTTGATGGGGATTGCATTGAATCTTTAGATTGCTTTTGGTAGAATTGCCATTTTTACTATGTTGATCCTCCCAATCCATGAGCAGGGAGAGATCCTTCCATTTTCTGGTATCCTCTTCAATTTCTTTCTTCAAAGACTTAAAGTTCTTGTCAAATAAATCCTTCACTTCCTTGGTTAGAGTTACTCCCAGATATCTTATGCTTATTTGTGGCTATGTGAAAGGTGATACTTCTCTGATATTCCCTCTCTGCTTCCTTATCCTTTGTGTATAAGGAGAGCAACTGATTTTTTGGAGTTGATCTTGTAGCCTGCCACGTTACTGAAGGAGTTTATCAGCTGTAGGAGTTCTTTGGTAGGAGTTTTTGGGGTCGCTTATGTACACTATCATATCATCTGCAAATAATGAAAGTTTAACTTCTTTCCTTTCCAAATCGAATCCCCTTGATTCCCTTATGTTGTCTTATTGCTATTGCTAGACTTTCAAGTACTATACTGAAGAGATAGGAGAGAGTGGACAGCCTTGTCGATGTTCCTGAATTTAGTGGGATAGCCTTGAGTTTCTCTCCATTTAATTTGATGTTAGCTGTTGGCTTGCTGTAAATAGCTCTTATTATATTTAGGAATGACCCTTGTATCCCTAATCTCTCCAAGACCTTTATCATAAAAGGATGCTGAATTTTGTCAAGTGCTTTTTCAGCATCTAATGAGATGACCATATGGTTTTTTTTCCTTCAGTTTATTTATCTGATGGATTACATTGATAGATTTTCCTATGTTGAACCAGCCCTGCATCTCTGGCATGTAGCCTACTTGATTCTAGTGGATAATTTTTCTAATGTGTTCTTGGATTCGGTTTGCCAGTATTTTATTGAGAATTTTTGCGTCAATGTTTATGAGTGAGATTGGCCTGTAATTCTCTTTCTTGGTTGAGTCTTTGTGTGGTTTAGGTATCAGGGTAACTGTAGCTTCATAGAAGGAATTGGCAGTGACTCTTGTGTTTCTATATTATGAAATACCTTAAGGAGTATAGGTATTAGGTCTTCTTGGAAGTTCTGGTAGAATTCCGCATTGAAACCATCTGGTCCTGGGCTCTTTTTGGTAGGGAGGTTTCTGATAACAGTTTCTAATTCTTCGCGACTAACAGGACTATTTAGAGCATTTATCTGGTCCTGGTTTAACTTTGGTATATGGTATTTATCTAAAAAACTGTCCATTTCATTGACATTTTCTAATTTTGTGGCATACAGGCTTTTGTAGTAAGCTCTAATGATTCTCTGAATTTCCTCTGTGTCTGTGGCTATGTCCCCCTTTTCACTTCTGATCTTATTAATTTGCGTGTTCTCCCTCTGCCGTTTGATTAGTTTGGCTAAGGGTTTGTCAATCTTGTTGATTTTCTCCAAGAACCAGCTTTTTGTTTCATTGATTCTTTCGATTGTTTTCTGTGTTTCTATTTTGTTGATTTCTGCCCTCATTTTGACTATTTCCAGTCTTCTACTTCTCCTAGGTGAGTCTGCTTCATTTTTTTCCAGAGCTTTCAGGTGTGTGCTGTTAAGTCACCAATGAGTGCTTTCTCCGTTTTCTTAAGTGGGCACTTAGTGCTATGAACTTCCTCTTAGCTCTGCTTTCATTGTGTCCCATAGGTTTGAGTATGTTGTGTCTTGGTTTGCATTAAATTCAAGAAAGACTTTAATTTTCTTTATTTCTTCCTTGACCCAGGTGTGGTTCAGTAGTTGACTGTTCAGTTTCCATGAGTTTGTGGGCTTTCTGGAGGTGGCATTGTTATTGATTTCTAATTTTAATCCATGGTGATCCGATAAGACACAGGTGGTTTACTAATATTTTTTTGTAACTGTGGAAGTTTGCTTTGTTACCAAGTATATGGTCAATTTTCGAAAAGGTTCCATGAGCCGCAGAGAAGAAGGTATATTCTTCCTATTTGGGTGGACTGTTCTATAGATGCTGTTAAGTCCATTTGGTTCATTACCTCCATTAAGTCTTTCAATTCTGTTAGGTTTCTGTCTGATTGTCCTGTCCATTGGTGAGAGAGGAGTGTTGAAGTCTCCAACTATTAGTGTGTGTGGTTTGATGGCTGCCTTGAGTTCTAGAAGTGTTTCTTTTACATAAGTGGGAGCTTTTATATTAGGGGCATAGATACTCAGGATTGAGACTTCATTCTGAGGGTTTTTCCTGTTATGAGTATAAGTGTCCCTTTCCATCTCTTCTGATTTATTTTAGTTTGAAGTCAACTTTGTTAGAAATTAGTATGGCCACACCGGCTTGTTTCTTAGGACCATTTGCTTGATAACCTTTTCCCAACCCTTTACTCTGAGTAGGTGTCTGTCTTTGTGGTTGAGGTTGTGTTTCTTGTAAACAGTTAATGTAGGATTCTGTTTTCGTATCCAGTCTCTTAGCCTGTGCCTTTTATAGGTGAATTGAGTCCATTGATATTAAGTGATATTAATGACCAGTGCTTGTTAACTCCGGTCATTTTTTGTAGTAGAGTTTGTGTGTTTCCCTTCTTCTAGTTGTGCTGGTGAAGGGTCACTAGATGCCTGAGTTATTGTGGGCGTTGTTGGAGTCCTTGGTTTGTGATTTTCCTTCTATTACTTTCTGCAAGGCTGATTTGTGGCTACGTATTGTTTAAATCTGTTTTTGACCTGGAATATCTTTTTTTCTCCATCAATGGTGAATGCAAGCTTTGCTGGGTATTGTAGTCTAGACTTGCATCCATGTTCCCTTAGTGTCCTGTAGCACATCTATCCAAGCTCTCTGGCTTTCATGGTTTCCAATGAGAAATCAGGTGTAATTCTGATAGGTTTCCCTTTATATGTTACTTGACCTTTTTCCTTTGCAGCTCTATTCTTTATTCTGTATGTTTTGTGTTTTGATTATTATATGGCGTGTGGATGCTTTCTTTGATCCAGTCTATTTAGTGTTCTGTAGGCTTCTTGTACCTTGATAGGAACATCCTTCTTTAGGTTGGGGGAAGTTTTCTTCTATAATTTGTTGAATATGTTTTCTGGGCCTTTGAGTTGTAATTCTTCTCCTTCGTCTACCCCAATTATTCTTAGGTTTGTTCTTTTCATTGTGTCCCAGATTTCCTGGATGTTTTGTGTTAAGAATTTGTTAGATTTGTTTAGTTCTTTAGTCTGTGAATTTATTCCTGTATATTATCTTCAGAGTCTGAGATTCTTTCTTCCATCTCTTGCATTCGGTTGGAAATACTTGTCTCTGAAGTTTCTGTTCGTTTACTCAGAGTTTCCATTTCCAGGTTCCCTCAGATTGTGTTTTCCTAATTAACTCCATTTCATTTATCAGTCTTGTTCTGTTTCCCTTACTTGTTTGATTGCTTTTTCTTGTTTTTCTTGTTTTTCTTGGGTATCTTTGAGAGATTTATTTATTTCGTCTACTTTTTTGTTTGTCATCTCCATTTCTTTATGGCAGTTTTTACCTCCTGTTTAAGGTCCTCTATTATTTTCATAAAGTACTGTTTAAGGTCGTTCCTTCTATATCTTCTGGGGTAGGGTGTTCAATTCTTGTTGTTTCTGGATGTCTGGATGTATGGTGATGTCATGTTGCCTTTCATGTTGTTGGAGGAGCCTCCTGCATTGGTGCCTGCCCATCTCTTCCTTCAAATGGAGCGGAGGGTCTTGGTGTCCTAGACCAATCTTTGCTGTGACTGAATCTGGTTGGATCTCCCTAGTGCCAGAGGAGGACCTATTCCTTGCGTCACAATCTGAAGAAGCCCGCACTCCCTTGCAGGAATCCTCAGGACCTGCCTGGAGGCCAGAGTCTGACCTCTTTGGGTGGATGGCCTTAATACAGGAGCAGGACACCTGAAAACACTAGGGAGAAGGCTGGGAGAGGCAGGGATATAAGAAACAAAGACAAGCCTGTCCAGATGGAACTCCAGGGCACTAGATCAGGGATTCCAGGCAGCCCAAGGATGCTGCCTGGACAAAAGGGCCAGGTGGGGGCAGGGCAGGATAGAATATCACACAGCTAACCTGCCAGCCACAATCTGAAGGAGCCTGCACCCCTCCGCAGGATCCTCAGACCTGCTGGAGGCCTGAGTCTGACCCCTTTGGGTAGATGGCCTTAGTACAGGAGCAGGACACCTGAAAACACTAGGGAAGGCTTGGGAGAGGCAGGGTCATGAGAAACAAAGACAAGCCTGCAGAGGGGAAGCTGGGGGGAGGGGGTCTGTGCTCTCTCCCAGGGCAGGTTGCCCCAGGGTTCGCACTCACTCACCAGTCCAGATGAAAATTCCTGCTCTTTCATTTTTAAGACAAGAGGTTTACACAGAGAGTGGCTGCCTACAGGATACTTGTCTAAGGTGCTTCATTGCATATCCTGCCTAAACATCAGAATGCTTAACTCAGGAAAGAATGTTTGAGTCTCAGGTATCGAAGCAAGTCTTTTTTTCTGTTCTCCTTTGTGTTCATGTTAAAACAGTCTTTTGCCTTTTCCCCCCTTTTTGGATGGGGTATATAAGACATATGGAAAATAAACGTGGGAAGATTCAGTATTCACTAGGTGCCCTTCTGGTACTATCCTATGTCTCTGGTATTTGTTTCAATCTCTGTTCCCCTTGTTTAGCATTTCTAATCCACACACTCCTATCCTGAAACATATGAACCCATTGAGACTGGATTTCGACAGAGGTGGAAGTATCTGGGAGGAATTGGAGAAGGGAAAAATATGATCAAAATATAGGGCAATAAAAAATAATAAAGGTTGCATTCAATTTGAGAATAGGTCTCAGCTATTCGTGACCATGCTAAAATAAGCAAACATGTGTTCATTTCGACCCCTGTGACTTAGCATCCAGTTACAAGGCACATTCACTAGATGTCTGACTACTTGTACTCGCTTATAGAAGATATATGTGACATCTTTTAAATCCATCATCACTATTCCTTTTCCCATTATAGCCACTATCTCCCACATGAGTATCACCCAGAATCTACTAGAAAGAATCAAATAAGTAAACATTCCCTAAACTCTGATTCTGGAAAGCTCTTCACCTGGAATACCTAGGTATAAAATGTGATTCCTGCACTCCAGGACACTAATCAACAAAACAAAATTAGAATCATTTTATGAGCATAATTTCATGCAGAAACTTACTAAAAATTAGGAGAACAAAAATAGTTTTCTTGATAAAAATATGCAGCGTCTGAAGCTCCACACTTTGTCAGACCCTTACCATTAGGGGAGATCATTTTTCAAGAAACAGATTAAGATTAAGATTTCTTCCAAGTTATAGAGGGAAAGGTTAATTTGAGTCTTATTTTCATAATGTAGAAGTGTTAGAAATAAAGTACTCTGATGTTTCTTATTTGTGGTCTTCCCCCCCTTTATTTTATATTTATTAAAAAATACTTTTTCAGAATAAACTAAATTAAATTTTTTGTAGTAGTTGTATTTGTTTTAATTCATGTATACACAGCTAGTAACATTTCAGAAGAGCAACAGAAACACAGAATTAGGACGTGTGCAAAATGACCAAACAGAGAGCACTCCGCACAGCTTTCCAATTGAGGGTAGAAGCAAAGAGACATGCACATAGTTTTCAAGTAAGCATCACAAGAAAACATCAGATACCAACAGTGGGAAAGTGGAAAATCACTGGTAATCCAAAGGCCTAACCACATCAGCATGCATGTTGAAAAAAACATGAAAAAACAATCCTCTTCTGCAATCTGGCTGGTGAGAAGTATTGTCCCTTCTGTGTAAGTAACAGCAAAAGGTGACGGCCGTCAAGCTGGTCAGTTGGCTTCTGGCATCTTAACAGCTTACAGTCTAAATGGGCAAAAGATCTAAGATCTGCAAAGATGATGATTTTATATCATCTCACAGTACATTTCAAGGGAGCTACAGGAGAAAAATCATCTTAGACATGAACCATTGTTTTTGTTAAAGTTTGAGTGCCCTAGGGTCAGAGCTCCTGTGTAGTTCAGTCTCTGACACCTGACCTACATTCTGTTGCAGTGCCTCAGCCAGCATATCGCTGTTTCACAAGTCAGACCTTGCTTGGTGACTGACATGAACACAGTGAGTGTGATACACTACCAAGAAGAGTATTGGGAGCACAGAATAAACTGCTACTGCGGTTCTTCTAAGGGATGCAGTGCTGACACTTAATGACTTACTGTTTAACCTGTAGATGAATGCATCTCTCACCCACATCAGAGAAGCTTCTATTTGTAATAGAACTGCAATTAACACAGAATCTAAGAATTAGCCAAGGTGCACAGAAGAAGACAACCATGAAGTACTCAGATCTAAACGGAACATCTGTATCACATTCCCTCCTTCCAAGGCTCGGGGATTGTTTGTGGAAGAGAGCAAAAAGGCTGTAAGAGCATAAGGAAGTGGTTGGGTACAGGCAACAGTGTTCTTTGAATACAACAGGCAACTGCACATACAAATTCTAACTTTGTGAAAGTCCCTGAGCAAACTCCAGTTCAGACCAAATCCTAGCATGGAGAGAGGAGGTAAACACAAAATCTCATCCCCAGCCCACCAGCTTTTCACATTTGATATCTGCATACAGAGAAAGAGGGTGGGTTTCTTAAGAATGTGGCCCCTGGTCAGTTGATCAGGCTCCAGTGGAAGGGCACACATTGAAGAACTATGGAGAGCACACATGGATTGATTGGTAAAGAAACAAAAGAGAACACGAAGTTGGTGAGCATGGCAGAACAGTGAAATCTGAGAGTAGTTGAGAGAAGGGGTGAACGTGAAATCAAACACATTGCACAAAATTCTCAAAGAACTAATAACAAAATGAAAGAAACAACTCTAAAGGCAGTTAATTATTCTGCGTTGGTTCATTCTAGTGAGCATTTGAGCGAAAAGAATTCCAACCAGCTTCAGCGCTTATGATTTACACTTGCTTAGAATCTAGGCAGGACAAGTGAAGGGGAGCTGCTAATGCACTGCTTCAGGGTTCACAACATAAGAAAATGCCTAGAATAACTTAGGTAAAATACAATATGCTCCCTACCCTGGATTCTGCACCAGGCAAAACATTCCTCAAGTCCATACCATCCCAGCTAGTCCACAGCCTGAGACTGGATCCTTCTCTCAATCATATAAGAGTGAATGATAACCTTCCATCTCCTTGCCATCCAACCCCATCTAACAGCAGAACTGTACCTCTCCCTCAATTCTGTCCACTTCAACCATCCTTCCCCATGACAATACCCATCCCAGATAGTTCCTGGTCCTGCAGCTTCTGGGCCCTGCTCCTAATCCTAGATGACTTCCACCCACTGAGATTCCAAAACAAACCAGCAATAATCACCCTCAACAGTGAACAAACGACCCTTCTCCAGAGCTCCACCAGACTGCATAGGCCCAGATGAAGTGAACGCCAGTTAGAAGAACAGATA
Organism: Arvicola amphibius; assembly: GCF_903992535.2. Taxonomy (NCBI): domain Eukaryota; kingdom Metazoa; phylum Chordata; class Mammalia; order Rodentia; family Cricetidae; genus Arvicola; species Arvicola amphibius. The sequence goes on from NC_052065.1 coordinate 70,404,878, forward strand.
CTACCGGCACAAATATGTCTTACCCCATTTAAACAAACAGCCCAGCAACTATACTGGGGGCCAGGATGAATCTAGTTTACCCTTAAGAAGACTCGGCTTTACTGGAGGCATTGCCAAAATCTAGAGACCAAAGAAACTCTGTCTTTTCCAGAGACTAAACCAGATCAATGGACATAAGGCTCCCCAAACCCCAGCAGAGATACCCTACTGGAACAAGAAGACTCATCAATCATGCAGAACTCTTGGCTACTCATTCCAGAAGAGCAGAGGAACAGAAACCAATGATCAAATCAAGCAAATCCACAAAGACAACAAGGAATCCATACCTATAATCACCCAAATCCAGATGCCTAAACAGCAGTATCAAACACGATTAATAACAGAAAGGGCAATATGTAACTAGCAGAACCCTGTTATTCTATGACAGCAAGACATAAACATTCCCAACACAGCTAAAACACATGAAAAAGATTTTAAATAACTTTATGAAGATGATAGAGGCCCTTAAGAGGAATGAAATTTTTTCAATAAATAAATGGAGGAAAAGGCAACAAAAAATTAAAGAAAATTGATGTCTCTTAAAGACTCTCAATAAAAAAAAACAAAAGTGCTTCTCTCAACGTTTTAATAAAAATAATAAAGACATTAATTACCATCAGAGTAAAGTGCTAGAAAAAGTATTTTCCAATCAAAGGGACTGAAGAAGCAAGCCGATGTAGTTATTCTAATATCAAACAAAATACACTTCCAACCAAAAATTAAGTCAAAAGGGATGGGAAAGGATAATTAATATTCATCAAAGAAAAAATCCAGCAAGATGATTGTTCTCAATTCAGAACATCCATACTCCAAATACAAGGATACCCACATTTGTAAAGAAGCATTACTAAAGATAAAATCACAGATCAAACCCCACACAGTAATTGTGTGAGTTTCAGCACTTCAATCCCATCATGACAGGTTATCCAGATGGAAACAAAGCTGAGAAATAACAGAACTAACAGATGTTAGGACTCAAATGGACCTAACAGATATCTACAGAATGTTTCAACCCAAACACCAAATACTACCTTCTTCTCAACACCTCATGCAACCTTGTCAAAATTAGCCACTACTTAGTCACAAAGCAAGTCTCTGCAGATACAAAAAAATTGGGATAATCCCTTGTATTTATTGGATCACCATGGATTAAAATTGGAGTTCAACAACAACACAAACTGCAGAAAGTCTACAAACTCATGGAAAACTGACCAACTTGCAACTGAATTGTTACTGAGTCATTCTTTATTCAAAGATCTTAACATAAAATCCAGTTACACTGAACCAGAATAGAAGAAAAAGTGGAATAGCCTTGAATACATAGGCACAGGAGACAACCTCCTGAAGAGAACACCAGTAACACAGACACTAAGATCAACAAATAATAAATGGGACCTCATGAAACTGAAAAGCTTCTGTAAATCAAAGGACACTGTCAGTGAGGCAGAGCGACAGCCTACAGAATGGGAAAAGATTTTACCACTCCACATCTGACAGAGGGTTGTGATTTTATTTATATAAAATATAAAAAGTCAGGAAACTATACATCCAAAAATGAAATATTCCTTTAAAATGGGGGGGTACTGTCCTTAGCAGGAGAGTCTCAACAAAAGATTCTCAAATGGCTGAAAAACACTTAAAGAAATGTTCATCATCCTTAAGCATCAGAGAAATGCCAATCAAAATGACTCTGAGATTCCCATACTATACTTTCAGAGTTGACTAAGATCAAAAACACAAATGACAGCTGTTGTGGACTATTGTTTTAACATGGCAAAGATGTGTTTGTTGCATTGTTATGCTGCGGAATATTACTTTAACTGCAAAAGTGTGTTAGATTTGCTGCATGTGTTTTAAGGATATACAGATGTGTGTTTAACTAGGTAAAACTGTGTTGCATTTGTTTAAGCTTTCTTTCTTTCTTCCTCCCTTCCTTTCTTTCTTTCTTTCTTTCTTTCTTTCTTTCTCTCTTTCTTTTTTTTTTGGTTTTTCGAGACAGGGTTTCCCTGTAGTTTCTAGAGCCTGTCCTGGAACTAGCTCTTGTAGACCAGGCTGGCCTCGAACTCAGACATCCGCCTGCCTCTGCTCCCGCGTAGTGCTGGGATTAAAGGCGTGCACCACCACCGCCCCGGCTTAAGCTTGCTTCTTAGGCCACCTGATTGGTCTTAATAAAAAAACTTAGCAGCCAATAGCTAGTCTGGCGAGGGGACAGGGTGGGGCTCACAGGCAGAGAAAAATAAATAAGAGAAAATCTAGGCTTCAGTAAAGGAGGAGGAGAACAAGGGAGAAAGAGAGGGAGGATTCCATGGTCCAGTCAAGCAGCTGCCATCAGTCAAGCAGAACATAAGAAGTAGTGAAAGTAAGATATACAGAAGAACAAAATGCAAAAAGTCCTGATTCAAAGGTATATAAAGAGAGACAGGTTAATTTAAATTAAAAACTAGCCAGAAAAGACCCTAAACTAGACCAAGCATTCATACTAACTAATAATACGCCTCTGTGTCATGATTTGGGAGCAGGTTGGTGGCCTAAAAGCAAAAGCCTGATACAGATACCTTAGGCTGTATAGGATGTGGAGCAAGAAGAACACTCCACCACTACTTGTGGGAGTGCAAAATTGTGGAATCACTTTGAAAATCAATATGGCATTTTCTCAGCAGAAATTGGAAATCAATCTCAAGACCCCAGCTATGTTTCTCCTGGGCATATTCCCAAAGAATGCTCAATCATACCAACAAGAACACCTTGTTCAACTATGTTACTAGAAACATTATTTGTAATAGCCACAAACTGAAAACAACCTAGATGTCCCCTCGACTGAGGAACGGATAAACAAAATGTGGTACATTACAAAATGGAGTATTACCCAGCTGTTAAAAACAATAACATCAGGAAATTTGAAGCAAATGAATAGAAATAAAAAAATCATTCTGAATGAGGTGACCCAGACTCAGAAAGGCAACAATAGTATGTAATCACTAATACATTGATATTAACCCCTGAAGTAAAGGATATGATGCTACAATCCCCAGACCCAGAGAGACTAGGTAATAAGAAGGGTCCCAGAGAGGAATGCATGGATCTCCCTGGTAATGTGGGAGTTCCTCTCTGTGTGCTGTGATTACCATTAATGAATAAATAAACTGCCTTGGCCTGTTGATAGGGCCGGACTTAGGTAGGCAGGGAGGACTGGACTGGATGCTGGGAGAAAGAAGGGTAGAGTCAGAGAGATGCCATGGATCAGCCACCTTGGCAGATAGACATGGTGAAACTTTGCTGGTAGGCCACAACTTCATGGTGATGCACAGATTAATGGAGATGGATTAAATTAAGATGTAAGAGTTAGACAATAAGAAGTTAGAGCTAATGGGCCAAGCAGTGATTTGGTTAATACAGTTTCTGTGTGTTTATTTCAGTTCTGGGCAGCCAGGACAAGCAAGCAGCCTCCTCCTATACCCCAGGGAGAGAAAATAGAGGAGATCTCTTGAATAGAGTGAGGTAGGAGGGCATGGAAACTTGAGAGATCGGGTTGTGGAGTGGGTGGAGAGAGAGAATGTTGAGAGAGATGATTAGAAACGGGGGCTTTTCCAGGTTGGTTAGAGGAGTGATGTAAGGGAAACTCCCAGGAGTCTACAAGGATGGCCTCAGCTAAGACTCCTGGCAGTAGTGGATGCAGAAACTAAATAGGCCATCTGCTTTGATCAAATTGTTCCCTTGGAAAGGGAAGTAGGGGAGAGTTCCTGATTGGACTGGGGCAATTGTAATTACAAATAGCTTCTTGGCTAGAGGTTGGTCTTTGTGCCCACTTCCCATTTTCTGTGTTGAGATGTTATTTTGCTTGAACCTTGTGCAGGTCTTTTGTATGCTTTCACAGCCTCTGTGTGTTCATAAACATATCAGCCGTGTTGTTTCTGGAAAACAGTTTCCCTGGAGTCATCCACCATCTCTGGCTCTTAAAATATTTCTGCTTCCTCTTCCATATAGATCCTGGGGCCTTGAGGAAAGGGGAAGGATAAAGAAAATTTCAAAAAAAACAAACAAACAAAAAAAAAAACAGACCATTGGCTGAAGTACTCAGCTGTATATTTCCTCAGTAGAAAGGGCAAAAATAATCCTAGACCAATGGCGCTTTGGTAACTTATAATTTCTTCTTAAAAGTTTTCAAAATAGACATCAAAATATTTGAATTATTTCCAAGTACATCCATTGTGCCCATAACACAGCTGAAAGAAAAACTAAAACTATCTAGAAACTAACAATGTAAAATTTATGTCTGGCATTCAATCAAAAAGTAAGACATGCAAAGCATAAGAAATGCAACCTATAAGAAAAAAGCAGTAGATCCAGTCCCCAAATGACAGAGATGAAGCTATGGCACTTTTGCTAATTACTCTACTTGTTAGTTATCTACCTCCATGGCCATATGTAGTCCTTTGTGTCAGGCTGCTTGAAATGGAACTTTTCACTCTTTTTCCTATCTTGATGCTAACTTGACTAAGTACAATTTATTCTGAAATCTCCTTTTTTTTGCAATGAACAAGTCACATGTTTTTGTATAAATGTCTCCTTTTCAAATATTCTGACTTTTACTCCAATAGTCTATCTTTCCACAGAATTTTAACACTGAAGCACTGGCAAAAGAAGTGCCGCTTCCAATGTTGGTTGATGCTAGTATGCTTTCATGTGTCTTTCTGTTGCCGCTGTGGAGATCCACTTTCTAGGCCTTGTTGGCCCTACACAATATTTTCTGCACAACCTGCCTTAGACTCAAGGGAAAGGTGGTGATCACGTGTCATCATTCCTGTCTCACACTCACAAGAACGTGGAAAGGGACAATCGTGGGTTTGCTTTCTTCCAATTAGTGACACCACTTTGTCCTAAGTTCCTTTCTCAAAATTATCAGTATCACTGATAGCCCTCAAATAACACCCAGAGAATGAGATCCCAGTTGGTCTGTCCTTCAGACATTCTCAAAAATTCTTGAGTATGCCCCTATCCAATCCTATCTTTGGAATTTCAACAAATTCTTCCATTGGGATCTCTAAAACCTTTTCCTCTGAGCCATGAATTAGCCATTGTGTATTTAGAAACTCTCTTTTCAATATGGTATTATTTATATTTTTCTTAATATTTAAACTTGTTTATTTTATATTTTTACATTTTAATAAAATGTAAGTATATCATTCCTGAACCCTTTCTTCCTTCCAGTCCTTTCCATGTTCCCACTCTCCAACCCCTCCCTAGTCCCTTCCCAACTCTCACATAGATAACCTCTTTTTATTATTATTATAATAGATAGATAGATGTAGATAAATACATAAATATAGCCTGTTGAATCTACATCATATATATATATATATGATGTAGATATAGATATAGATACATAGTTTCAGTACTGACCACTTTGTATTGGATTACCAATCAGGGAGCTCATCCCTGGTAAAAAGCTAACTCTCCCTCTCTCAGCAGTCATTAGTTGACTGTAGCTCTTTGTCTAGGAGTGGGGCTCTATGAGAATCCCCCCTCCCTTGTTAGCATGCTTATTGATGTTGTCATTGTTCAGCTCTTGTTTATGAGCTGTTTCTAAGAGAGATGGTCACACAGCAGATTTTCTGCTATTCTGACTCTTTCATACCCGCCCCATCTGTTAATTTTTGGTTTTGGATTCAAATCTATAGGGTAGAGTATAATTTAATACATGTATATAGTAAGTATATAAAGATCGACTCAAGGATATCAAAATTTCCATATCCTTAACCATTTTAAAGATTTTGGCTTAAAAATAACCACTGTGCACAAATATTGGTCACAGCTACATATTTCAATTTCATACCTTAGCTTTATTTAGTATTCTTGAGTGTGTGTATGTACACATACAGGCCACAGAGCATGAGGAAGTCAGAGGACTGCTTGTGTGAGTAGCTTCCCTTCTTCTACCATGTGGACCAAGCAGATGGGACTCAGCTCATCAGGCTTGCTCAGAAAGATTCTTGAACCACTGAGCCATCTGAAGTTCACATGTCTCAATTCTTGTGTACAGCACTTACTGAGTAAATCAGTATAATTAAAGTTTCCCTCTATCATTACTTTCTTGTTTGAGCCTTAAAGCTCTTCTGCTCAGCTTAAGGAACTGAGTGGCATTCTCCTCTTTGTCCACTAGGGGTCATTACATCACTAAACTTTGGTGGAACTGGTGCTTTTGTGTATAGTTTCCATTTTCAAACATAAGAGCCTGGTACAGATTTAAGGTATACTGAGATTCATGAGAATCAGAAATATAAGTGCATAGAAGCTTGTTTTACTTTTGAAAACTTCTCACACTCTCTCCACCCCTTTAACTCCAAATCTGCCTGGAAATCATGCCTTGTTTCTATCCTAAAACATTTAGTAAATTCCAGACTCTATTATGTTTAATTCAGTGGCTGCTTCATATACTTGTATATGTTGCAATGAAACATTGCTTCATTCTGTCATTGACTTTACTAAAATTCTTAATATCCCTGTCTCTCTATCTTCGTCCTTCTGTTTCTGCCTCAGTCTCTCTTAGTGTCTCTGTGTCTATTTGTCTGTCTTTCTCTGTCTCTGTCTCTGTCTCTCTCTCTCTCTCTCCCTCTCGTGTGTGTGTGCGTGAGGGAGAGAGAGAGAGAGAAAGAGAGAGGGAGAGAGAGAGAGAGGAGATAGAGAGAGAGAGAGAGAGAGAGCTAGAGAGAGAGAGAGAGGGAGGGGAGGGGAGCTACACATGCCTATCAGCTCTAAAGTCTACACCCAGCCCTTAACTATTGTCTCTGTAGCGTGCTTGAAACTTTAAAACTTGAATGCAATTATAAAACCAACTCCTCCCTAATAAAAGAGAAACATAGCAGTAAAGAAAGCTTGTGCCCAGCAGAATGATAGATTTCACGTGGTATTGCTGAAATGCTCTGTTGTTCAAATTACATTGTTGACATTTGTTTTTAAGTAGCCTTGTTCAAAGAGTCTGTGCTCTTCTCTTCTGCTGAGATGATCAAAAGGAAGCCTCTCCCTTAACAAAGCAACATTATATCATTGCCTTTTTTTTATTCACAGGGCAGTTTTTGGAGAGAACATATAAAATACTAATGCAAGGAAGGCATATTTTTGTGTTAAGAGGAGGAACAAAATTTCTACACAAAATCTGACATATATCTTAATAGAATCAGTGATCACGCATACCAGTTGTACTAGGGTATCAATCAGGTACATCAAACAGTATCATTGAACAGTAGATCAAAGGACATTGTAAGCAATCAGATAAGGTAAGGGCCCCTGCAGAAGTCCCAAAGGGTTATATCATTGAACGCTTATTCGCAAGCTTCTTTGGACTTCTGTGGCCTGTATTTGATTATGTACTTTGTTTATAACACTAGCCGGGATCCCGGGTTGGTTTCAGAAATATAATTCTGATTCATAGGCCTACTTTTCAAATTGACCTGCCGTTCTGTTCAACACAGACATCTTTTAGCAGTATGGAATATGGAAGTGGTTTTAACACCAACACATCTCACATTGCTCCTAGATTCTGGAAAAATCGCTAACACACCATTTACATTCTTGTTTGTCTCTATGCTTTCCAAAAATAGCAGACAAATGGCAAGATAAAGAAAATCAGTGAGGCTCTGGAGGTGATATTGCCATAAACCTTGCAAACTACAGAAAAGGCTTGCTTGCACAGCTATATTTTATGAGGTTTTACACATCCAAATTGTATTCAATGAAACACCATCATGTTAGTTAAGTTGTTTTAGTTGTTGATCTAATTTGGTCTTGGAGTGATGGAGGACTCTCATTGGCTAATAAAGAAACTGCCTGGCCCGTTTGATTGGCCAGCCCTTAGGTGGGTGGAGTAGACAGAACAGGAAGAAGGAAGTGAGGTAGATGGCTCAGTCAGATGCCATGCCTCTCCTAAGTTAATAAATCGCCATACCTCTGCTCTCTGAGCCAGACCGCCGTGCCTCTCCTCAGGGAGACAGACGCGATGAAGCTCCAGCCCAAGATGGACATACGCTAGAATCTTCTGGTAAGACACCACTTCGTGGTGCTACAACAGATTATTAGAAATGGGTTAAAGCAAGATGTGAGTAAAAGGCTGAAAATAATGGGCCAGGCAGTATTTAAAAGAATACAGTTTCTGTGTAATTATTTTGGGTAAAGCTAGCTAGCCGGTGGCTGGAAGTCGGGTGGCGGGAAGGCGGCCCGTAGCTCCTCACTACATTGGAGTCTATGCCTAGAAAATAACTATAAATTGTATCCTTGCCCCTGATATGTCTTTGGGTGGCAGAAGTGGTTGTGAACATTTATGACAGCACACTTATTTGTCTCTGTGCATAGATTAATTAATAAGTGTCTGGCATCTGGCCAGATGATCCTCTCATAGGAAATTTATTTATACTGACAGATGTTCTCTGAATCTTGTCTAACCTATACCTAGTATATTCTCAATAAAAATAATTTACTCCCTAGGTGACCAGGAGTAGCAAGCATCATGTTTGAGTGTGTTAGTCAACAGAGGTGAAGCAGAAGCAACAACATGAAACACATGAGCTAGTAGAAACAGTGTACTTCTCAGAGGCTCCAGGGAGAGGAACATGTCTTACAGAATCAAGAGAAAGTGAGAAACTATCATGTATGTACATGTTAAATCAGCTGGGATGGAGCAAGTAGGAGAGGGGTTTGTGAGTGAAAGCCAAGTGTGCTGCATAAGCAAGGTTTTCTCGGGGTGCTTTAATTGCCAAAGTTAGAATGAGTGATGCTATGACTGAGAGGATTTACCTTTGTGATATCTCCACACTTCAGTCTAGGGGAATGTGATGCCCATTGAGGCAAGTAGTAAGCTGAATCTGACTGTTACCTAGAGAGGTAGCCTGGTAGCACTTGTCATAAGGCCGGTTTCTATACCTTGTGGAACTGAGAGGAGAACTAGAACATCAATCATACTTAAAATGCATGTTGTTGAAGCACAAAAATGCACATACTTCCTAAATATGTTCAAATAGCTTTTAAGTAATTCTTGGATGTGTAATAAGCATTTCAACTTTAACATGCTTTTTAAATGGAGCTCTTAATTTCTAATCACCTAAAACAAAACATGTCATCTTCCTCCAATTATTCTTATTTCAGTATGGCACTGCTGAGAATTAATCAAATATTCAATCACTTGCTGTCTGATAATAATTCTATATCTGAGACTAAATATGCTTCACATTATAAAAATGTATACAATGAAGTTTCAATGAGATAACATGTATGTGTGTAACAGAAATTCACTAAAAGAGAGACATTTGAATGACAATAACTATAATTCTCAAACATTTTAAGAGTAAACAACATATTCTGTGTTTGATCTTCCAACATATATATCACCACAACAGGTATCAGGGTAGACTGTAATGCCAATCTGCTCAGCATTTCTTCTTCTGTGTGTTCAGCAACAGACTGATGGATGGAGAGGTTAGACATAAGGGTACAGAATGGAGTGTAGAGATATATGCTATAAAGATTAACAAAAACAGAAAAACAGGGGTGAGTGAAGGTAAGTGAACCCAGGGAGCATTCTCTGAGGTTTTAGTACATCAGGCTTGCCTTTCTTTACTAAGTATTTTACACCACTGTAGCACATGTCTGACCAAGTGTTCTTTGGTGGTTGTGAAGTTATCTTGTTGAGATCTCTGTCTTTCAGTTTTCTAAATACTAAATGGTAATATTGAATAATGCTTGCCTGTGTGGGGTAGTTAACCAAGTGTGCCTGGAATATGATACTAGAACAGTAGGGCTAATACAAAGGCTAAAATGCGGTACCATGCCATCACAGTCTTAGCTGTTTTAGAATCTAGGTCCTTTTTGAAATCTACAGTAAGGTTCTCCAAGAAGCATAAAAGACTTTTAATTAGGTGTAATATACATTGGAGGTAAAAAGAATGTCTTTGATGCATGAATTGTGGTATTCTAGAATGCCTCATGTTGTATTGTGATTCTCCTGAAGTCCCAGGGTCCCATAAAACATTTTAAATATGTTGTACTGGCCTGTCAAGCCAGTGCGAGCGAAGTACAGGACATGTGAGTAGGTTCATCTAACCATTTTATAATGCTTGTTTGTCTATAATTAGTTTCTAAACTGCTGGTGGCCTCTGGCTTCTGGCCAAGTGATATTCTAGGTGGACTTGAATTCTTGCATTCCTCATGCATGTGGTCAAGGCACGTACACAAATAAGCAGTTCACAAGTCCAGATGGCAGCCATGGGATTATAATGGAATACCAAGCCTGGGATAAAGAGCCAGGGTGAGTTGAAACTGATATATCTGAGCAATAAAGTGGAAGAAGTGTAAACACTTTTATTGGTAACAAAGCATTTCGGGTATGTGTGTGTGTATGTTGATAAGCAAAAGATGATATGAACAAAATAACTTCTGACTTCTGACCCTCTTAATCTGTTTGGGGTTCTACTTGCAGTTACAAGTGTTCTTCACCTAGATTAGTGAGCAAATTGTTCCCTTGGATAGAGAAGACAGCCATTTGATACTATTTCATGTAGAAACTTATGCAGCCAGTCCTCTAGAAAAAATATCAAAGACGAAGTTGAGATATGTATTGGTTACTTTGATGTTGTTGTGATAAAACACCATGATCAAAAGCAATTTAAGGAAAGAAGGGTTTGTTTTGGCTTATGGCTCGGGTGGGGGGAGGTGAGTCCATCGTATTCGGGAAGAAATGGCAGGAGGACAGTGAAGCCAGACTGGTGATCAGAAATCAGGGAGGTCATGTTTCATCCATACACAGAAGGCATAAGAAAGAAATTGCTCGTACATAACCATTCCACAAACCATAAACCAAATGGACTTCTATTTTTTAATAAATTACCCTGCAAGTTGCATTCAGTTATAAGCAGCAAAAACATTACTAAGGTGAGCGCCAATATGTATCTTAATGTGGGGTGACTTTGTTTAGTGCATTGCTAATGTGCATTCCCCTCTCCATTACACCTCATTATCTAATGAGCAGTTGTATACAGTGTTAAATTGTTCCATAGAAAAGACCGTAAGTATTAATTTTCTTAATGCTATAATCTACTCACTAATTCATGTGAACATATTAATTATAGCACTGTGCTAGAAAATAGATATACAAACTCTACGACACACTTGTCTTAAATTATACCTATAACAACCTAGGAATCTAGCCTGTGATTCAAACACTATATATGTATATATATATATATATATATATATATATATATATATATATATAGTGGGCAAACATTTATACTATAAGTCCTCAATGAAAAGCACTGCATAGCATACATACAGTGTGACAAAATTACGAATTAGTAATCCTAATTCCTTATATTTGTTTATAGTTTTCAAAACTAAAGGTAATCTAAATGATCATAGTAAGGAACTGGTTGCTATGGTTTGAAATGTAAATGGTCCTCATAATGCTAGAATTTTGACTGTTTCCCAGATGGTAATGCTACCAATAGACAGGAGGCAGAATAGAAATTCCTGGTACGTAGCAAATGTCCTAGCAAACTGGAGAGACTGTGGAACCTTTCAGAGGTGGGAATTAGCTATGAGAAGAAAGTGACTAAGGATGGGCCCTTTGGAACCTCCCTTGATTTTGTTTCCTGGTACTCTGTGATATGAGGATCCTCCATATTCCACTCTGGTTGCCATGATCGAAGCTGTTTCAATGTCCCCTCCCACCTATTATTCTCTGAAACTTAAAATAAACCTTTCATCCTCAACTGTTTCTGTCATGTGTCTTGGTCAATGTTACATGAAACTAATTATTACAGTAGTTAACATTAAAGTATGTCAGTAAAATTAAAGGAATGAGGACCTTCAAAAATTGGTCTTTCTCATAAAATAATGTAAAAAAAAACCTCACCAGAATCAATGTTTTAAGGGTTCCCAAAAAATTAACCAGAAGATTTCAGCAAGCTGAGGAATGTTGATTCCAAAAGATAAGTTTCAATTAGTTTCTAAAAGTATTTTTAAAGCTAAAGGAAATATATCTATAGAGGTAGTAACCCTTCCCTAATAAATTTACAGATTTAATGCTGCTCTGGCCTATTATGAAATGTAAAATTAGCAGAACCACTTTGGAAGATATATAGTTCCTCTAAGTGTTGGGAGTTATTATACATATTTCAGCAGTTATAATAAAAAGTATCTTCCCAAATAAACACATATGACAACTTTGAAACTGTGTGTAGCAATGTTTATTGCAGCAATATAGGAGAAGAAAAAATGTGATCAACCAAATGTTAATGAAAAATGGATAATTGATAACATAAAATAGTACATAATCTATAAGAATGAATAATCAGCAATAAAAATGAATTAAGTATGATATTACAATATAAACAAATCTCAAAAATATTTTAAGTGAAAGTTCAGAAAAGGCATATTTTATGATTATATTTATATGAAATTTTAAAAATAGATAAGATAATAGAAAGCAATACTAGAGTGTGGTTGCCAGGTACTTTGAATAGAGAAGTGCAGAATGTGCATGTTAATGAGTATGAAGTATCATTTGGGGTGATGAAATGTTCTTGAATTAATGGTGAAGATGCCACAATTTTATGAATACATTAGAACCGCCAAATTATATGATTTAAAAGATTAACTTTGTATGTGAATTTTATCTCAATCAAAAATTCAGAAGACAATAGATAAAATATAGCATTGTGAAATTTTCACAAAGATGAATGTAGAAGTATTTTATATATTGATGCCAAACAATATTCAAAGTACATTGTATTTTGACAATGTATTTTGACAATTGGTACAGAGGACTCATGGGATTAGAAAATCTGTACATAGATACATACATCCTATCTGTTCATGCACAGAGTATGTAAAGCACACATGAGAGACAGGTAATGCAAGGTGCTATGGCCAGAGGCCGACTTCCACAGGAAGAGACTCTGTTCCTTTGGAAACCTAAAAAATGCTGGCAACTAATATTTAAATTACAAATGTTATTATTAAAAAAGTTCAAAGGCCAAATGAAAAATGGAAAAACATTTTAGAAACTCATATAAACCAGTGGTAATAACATTAAGAACCTTATGAAAATATTTATAAAGCTTACAGATAATTCCTAGAAGAGAAAATGAGAATAACATAAATATATTAAAAATATCTTCCACATATTAGTCACTTTTCTCCTTTCTCTGACAAAATGCTTCACAAAAGCAACTTAAGGAGAAAAGTTCATTCTGGCTTACAATTTTAGGACAGTAGTTATTTCAGTTGTCACCTTGACTAGACTTAGAATTACCTAGAAAATACAATCTTGAGCTTGTGTCTATGAGTCTATTTACAGACAAGTTTAAGGAGAAACTAATGACTTTAATTCATCTACTAGTAGCTCAAAATAAATACAATTTTATCCTTGGTCCTTAACACATGCATAGATTTTTTTCTGTTTTCTAATGAAAATAATATATTGCACCACTTCCCCTCTCCTTTTCTTCCCTTTTAGCCCCTCCTTTGCTCCCCCTCAAATTCATGGCCTCTCTTTCTTTGTTATTGTTACACACATATAAAAGCTATTCAGTCCATTTAGTTTTATTTGTATGTATATGATTTCACAGCTGACCATTTTGTACTGGATAATCAATGTGGAGACTCATCCCTGGGGAAGATTATTTTTTCTGCTCTCAGCATTCCTTGGATGTCTGTATATATTTGTCTAGGGCTGTGGCCCCATGAGATTTCACCATTCCTACAGCATGTCTTTACCACCATGTCATCCAAAACAAAGGGATTTTGAATTTGGATATAACTAGTAGTTACTTTTATGGCCTAGCAAGCCCCTCGTGAAGCAGACTGAGATTCCCAAGTCCGTCTCAACTGATGTGCAAATGTTCTCAAACCCAGTCTCATTCTCCATCATTCATTTCAAACTTTCCTAATTCTGGACAAATACCTTTAGCTAGACTTCTTTCAATAAGAAAGTGTTTCTTCATCTCTATTAAGCAGGTCCTATCAGCTGCTTCCATCTTCTTTTATCATTAACACTAGTCTCTGCTATTAGCTGCCAGACCACTTAATGGCCTCCTTCGAAGCTTTGTTAGTTTGTAACATAGTTTTGAGGAGCACTACTGGATGTCCTCTTTCCCCACATATATCTAATCTCCATACACCACCCTCAAAGTGGTCAAAGTGGTGGCCAAATACAGTAGTATCTCTGGCATTTCAGATTTTTGTGTTATCTCTGGCATTTCTTCAAACAAGCAATGTTTTATAATAATTTTAAGCATCCCCAAATCTAGGATATTGTGATAATGTGACCAAATTTACAACAAAATATTACCTCCAATAGCATCATTATGAGAGGTGCCTAAAACAGCACCGGGACAATAGTATTTTTCAGCAGAAATAGAAGTCAATAAAATCAAAATTACAACTGAAGAAACTCATGGTAGAAGTTCTATATGTGGCCACTAGATGGCAAAATTGCAAAAACGTAGTAGGTAAATTGGTCTCTGGTGGTTCATGGAAAGACAGCAATGAGCAGAAGAAAGAAAGCACTATAATATTGAAGAGAGAAGCACTGGCTCCTGAGACTGAGGCCAAGGTTAATATCAGAAAAACAGTCTGCAGCAAACGAAGAGACAGGGCTTTCAGACAGGCAATACCTAAGAGATACGTGGATGATGCATTCAAGCAGCAATATAGTCCCAAAAACAATCATAAAAATTACACACAGAGAAACAAGGAAATAAACTGTATCTAAGAGGGACTGTATTTTTGAGGCTGTGGGACCAAAGCTCTTGGCTTTACTCTTATATTTGTTAAAAGGATTCACGGTGGGAATTGAGGACCATTAGAGAGTAGGAAGTTGTTGTTTAATGAGAAACAGAACTAAAGCTTGGGGTGGTAAAGAAAAAGATCTGGAATGGAGTAAGTGGTAACTACTTAGTAACATTGTGAATATATTTTATGCCACTGCCATTGTATGCTCAAGAACTAAGATACAGGAGGTTTCAGCCAGGTGTGGTAGCGTATGCTGTTAGCCCAGTTATTCTGGAAACAGAGGCAGAAGGATCATGAGCATGTTTATTGTATATAGTTTCATAATGTACATAATATTAGTATAATTTCTTTAATAAGAGAAAAATGACCCAAAAGAAATCAAATTTCAAATACCTTGATATGGCTCCTAGCTACTGCAGGATCCTAGTTTAGAGTGGACATTGTCTAGTTCTTCCATGCCATAGCATAACAGTCTGCCACTCATTTCACAGCCCCAAAAATGGTCAGCCAATAGATGCTTCTCTTTACTCTCTTGAAGCACTACATTAGATCAGCTAATAACTCATCAAAATATTTAATGTGTATTTATTTTTAATCTTGCAATTTTGCTTCATTTATTATGTAGATCTGAACTTCTGTCACATATTTTTTCTGTAACAAAGAACTTGTCTCATAGCTTCTTACAAGGCAAATGTACACTGGCAAGTAATTTTCTCAATTTTTGTTTGTCTGGCGAAAAATCTTTTTTTTCGTCTCTCTTTTATTCTGAATAATAGTTTCACTGGATCCCGAATTGTAGGCTGTCAGTTTTTTTCTTTCAACACTTTAAACACTTCACTACACTCTTTTCTTGGTAGATGATTTCTAAAGTACAATACAATGTAATCTTATCTTTGTTCCTTTGTAAGGTAGCTTATTCTGAGACTTCATCATTGCCTTGATGTTATATGCATGCTGTTGTTTTGATAGCCATTCTCCTTGGTATTCGTAAAGCTTCCTCAGTTGTAGCCAGCCATTAATATTTAGAATATATTTAGCCACTGGATCTCAAATCTTTCTTCTGTTTCTTTCTCTTTTCTCCTCATAGTTTCCTTAACTGTAAGCATTGTTTATGTGAGCATACAGTTAGACATCCTATTCTGGTGTGTGGGCCTTCATCTTTCCCATTGTTATTTAATTTGAGAAGTTTCTATTGGTGCTTCTTAAAAATTCCATGTGTGATTCCATCAAAGGTATTTTGAAATTTGCTTACAGTGTTTGTTGTGGTGGTGGTGGGGACTGAACAATGTATAGGTGGGTTAAAGTGTAACCTTCAACTCCCGGTCTCCAATATCCTACTGCTTGGGTGGTTCTTACTGCTTGTGTGTGTGTGTGTGTGTGTGGTGTGTGTGTGTATAGTTAATGATATTTTATTCCTGGAGTCTCCTCTTTGTGTGTTTTAGAGCAACCTAGGGCACCACAGATAAAATGCTAATGGAACATAGTTCCTCGATTCCCTCTTTGCCCCACCTTTCATATCCTCCCTGATAAACCAGAAACAACTCTTTATGAATGTAAAATTCACAGTGTACTTTAGGGCTCACTCGGTTTTATAGTTCTATAAATTTTGACAAATATATAAAAACATATATATCATTATAATACAAAATAAACTATAGATTCACTGGTCTAAAATCTCCATATTTGAAGTTTCCATTTTTCCATTCTCCCTAATCCTTGAAAACCACTGATCTTCCTCTACCTGCAGATATGCCTTCTCTGGAACTGAATCTCACAATACTAATATTTTCAGATTGTCTCATTTAGTCATGTGTGTGTGTGTGTGTGTGTGTGTGTGTGTGTGTTTTCCTTTGTCTTTTCAGGATTTATAGCTCATTTCCCTCAGTGTTGAATTTTTCTTTTACTTTTGGTGAGTCTACAGCCTTCTAACTCACCACCCGAACAATATCCAGCTTAATTACAACTTTGAACAATATGAGTAAGTTGTTAGAAATATCTACTGTAGGATTTTTATGTGAACATACATTTTCAACGTTTGGGTAAATACTAGTGAGAGTAATCTCTGAGGTTGAACAATAATAGTGTGTTTTACTTTCTTTGAAACTATCAAACAGCCTTCCAAAGTAACTGCACAATTTTATGTTCTCTAGAGAAATAACACATATTCATGCAAGCATTTTTTATTGTCAGTATTTGGATTTGTTTCTGTCTGATAGGCAGGTAGTCACAGTCTCTCAGTTGATGTTTATGTTTCTATGTATCTCACCTTGGTAAGGGTTTTGTACAAATATTTTGCTTTTTAAAAGCTGGTTTGTATTTTTTGTTAGTGTTCACTTTTTAAGAATTCTTTCTTGTTATTTTGGTCCTTTACCAGTTTTTAAATTCTTGGCTTGTAAAAATCCTTTCTCAAATCTTTCTTCATGTTTCTATCTCTCTGCTTGCTACATATCTGTTATTATGTATTGTCCACTCTATTTGAGGACTAATGTATTATCAGAGTTATCAGAAATTTCAAGTCTGATTATTTCAATATCCCTCTTGTTCCTGAATCTAGTTAAGATGATGATTTATCCCTTCAAAATGTGTTTTTTTTCTTTTGTAATATATACCTTGAACAGATTTTGGTTGAAGGCTAGTCATTGTGTATTTAGTAAAATAAATCCAGGCAAATAAAACATTACTGTAGGGTTTGTGTTTATCTAAGAGTACAGTGATCTTTCTGTTTTCTTTAGCTGAAGTATGTTGGAGGAAGCTGAAAATTACTCTAGCGTCTTTGATTGTGACTCCACTTTTGTGTTTGGATTTCCCTAGGGACTTCTTAAATAGCATGTAACCCTTGCATTTCCCGCTTTTGCTATGTTTTTACAGCTTAGCAGAAGCTCATTCTGCTGTAGAAAAGATTACATATAATGCTATGGTCAGGACTTCCATTTTTAGTGAAACTACCTATTTCACAATTGTTTCCTAATTCTCTCCCGTGGGTACTCAAGCTGGGAATTTCTCTTCATTGAGATGGTCTAGGTCTTCGGAAGTATATGCCAATTAGCTTTTGATAATATATATATAATCTCTGTGAGTTTGGACTTTTTAAGAACAGAATGTACTGAGCCTATATCAAAATATTTCCTCCCCACATTCTGAGTATCAGATAAGGTTTCTGGCGGGAAAGCCTGAAAGTCCCTAGAGAATGGTTCTCTGGGAGGTTTTATCTCTGAAGATAATCAGCCACCAGGTTCCATCAGCTCTCTGATTTCTGGTTTTCAGTCTTGTCAGATTTGTAAGGACAGGAATGGCAACTTCCAAAGTCTTTGCATGCCAGAAGGTTTTTGTTTTTGTTGTTGTTGTTGTTTGTTTGTTTTGCTTTGTTTCACTCATCCACTTTAAAAGTCACTGCTCTTCTTAAAATATTTGAGTAAGCATTTGGAGAGAAAGGACCAATTGTACACTGTACAGTAAATGAGAATGTTTCTGTGTGTATTAAAAATCTTTTCAGAGCCATTTTAAGTACAAAATAAATGTGTTCACTGTAAAACTTGAAATGTTATAGAACATGCAGTAGTCTCTTATTCCCAAGCTGATCACTCTGAGCACGTTCTTGCCATCCTTTAGTTGATGGAATAAGCATAGACAAACACATTTGCTGTAGTTTTTACAAATGCATCAGAATGCCTTTACTCTTCTACAACATGCCTTTTTTTAGTTATAGCTGAGATTATATCTGACATAATTTTATGTCCTGCTTTTTTAACTTTCACGTGCTCCCCTTTATATTTCATAAATATTTATTCAGTTTTTTGATGTTGTGGGCTTACCCCCAAGCTCTTGTGCTTGCTAGATCCAAGCTTTACCACAGAGCTAAGTCCTCAACTCATTCCTCTGTTCTTAAAGTGTTAATAGTTATCTTCATTATACAAAATGCACTGCAATATACTTAATTAAGCCCACTTGTTAAGCATTGAGTGTTTTGTTTTTCATTTATTCATTTAAGAAATATTCATTGAATAGTTGCTGTATTTGTGTCACAGCAAGTATAAAATGTGTGCTTCTCTGCTTGTATATACACATGTGTATTTCAAGCTTCTTGACGGTTAAATTCAAGCTGTTATAAATAACACTGAAGAATACATCAGTACCTGGCATTTTTTTTCCAGTACTCCTTTTGTATAGAATACTGAAAGTGTAATTACCAAGTCAGAGAATGTAAATAATTTGAAACCCTCAATATAAATTGCTAAAGATGTCATTAGAAAGATTGAATCATTTTATTAGCTTGTAAAACTTGCAAGGCAATATTCATGCCTACTGTGTTCATGATAACACTATACTACTAGCACCACATGAAACAGTGCTTAGTACATATTAGATGGTTGCTGCATATTTAATAATGAATACTCCACTTTCTTATGATGTTGTTGTAATTGTTAATAATGCTAATCTACCAGTATAACCTATATGGGTACATTCTATATATTTTCCAGTTTTTATATTGTGAATATCTGGTATGACATTATCTTCCTTTCCGATAGAGAAGCTCTCTTAAGGTCTCTCTTAATGGTTTGTATAAAGCCTCCTTTTAAGTAAAAATAAGCAAATAAACTTTGAGCTGTGACATCAGACATGTCCAAAATTGAATTTTGATTTTATCATTACTTTTGTGAGATAAACAGATATTCTGTAGCTCTCTTATGTCAAGAAGGTCACCTAACACCTTTTTTGAAGAGTAAGTGATTTATTATAAAAATCCAGTTTTAAAGTTACAACTAGGTAATAATAGTTGGGCCAGTGCTAAGTTTCTTCCTCTCACTAAGACAACTGGGACTTCTGCGTGTGAATCTAGAAACAAACTCCAGCCCTTAATCTGGACTCTGGCGTCTTGTGTGAGTAGTGGTCACTTTCCCATCTACACATGTTTACCAGATTTCTCTTTTTACTTCTTTTACTTCATTTCTTCCTAGCAAAATTCAGGCAGTTCGTTTAAATACCATCTGTTTCCAAGCAATGTTTCTAGATTCCCCAGATGATCTGGGGGTGGTTATGCCTCTCCTGAAGCCACATTCTGCCATTTCCTATACTGTGCTATATTTCATGGAACAATGAGCCACTTGAAGCAGGGAGTTTGTTTCCGTTACCCTCCAGTGTGAAACACTAAATACATTCTCTATATCAACTTGTTAAACTGAGGTGCACTGTTTCTAGGCTTACTCCTCAGAGTTCCCAATTTTTTTTTGGGGGGGGGGGGTGAAGCAGGGAAGGAGGTGATGTCCAGTAGGAAGAAGTGGAAAGACAAGTTAGAGAGAATAATTTTAAGCTGTGTTTTTCTAATTAAAGTATTGGTGGGAAACTCACCAGGTAAGGTGATCATATCATGGCTCGGTGCTTGGTTCCAGATGTTTAAAACATCCCACATTGATTTATTTCTGCGTATTTGGCAGGCAAGAGAGGAAAGAAAAAGAGAGCAAATAAGCAGACTAGAATGGGTTAATAAATTGCCACACACTTTACAAAGATGCAATAGAGTTAGGGGAGTAAAACAAACACAAAACAAAAACTTGATTGAGATTACCCAAATACAGAGAAAACCACAAAATTCCCCCTTCTTCCCACCCTGGTAAACTTACATGAATCACTCATTCAGCTTTCCTTCATTCACTTGTTCTGTTCAACAGGCCTTTACTGAGTGGCTATTATAGGAGAAACTGTATTGGAGACAGAGAGCTCACAGTCTGGGAATGGAGGTGGCTATATAAATAACAATCTTACAAAGAAGACAGCATAAAATATGTATCCTGGAATGTAAAGAGAAACAAGAATCTCAGGACTAGAGCTAACTCACAGAGTGAAGCAAACAATAAGCTCCTTTCTGCTGCCTACAGTTAATTTTAGTAGCTCAAAATTAATTAAGAATATGTCTGCCTGGAATTTATGTATTTTGTGAACTTTTTGACCAATTCTTTTTCTATATCTTTACCCCTAAGATGGTGAGGAAAGTTAGTGATAGTTTTTACTTCTTTTCTTGAGTTTTCTTTTTTTTTTCTAGTCCTTAGATACCAAACCTAGGGACTTGTACCTGCTAGGCAAATTTTTTACCACTAAGCATTATCTTCAGTCTCATCGAGGTCTCTTTTTTTTTTGTTATTTTAGCTATTTTTTGTTATTTTCTGTTTTAAAGTTGAATTAATTTTATTTGTTGTTTATTTTTTCCCCTGTTCTAGTATAAGTTCAACAATATCAAAACAGAAATATGTAAGAAAATATAGATGTATGTCCTTTTTCCTTTTTGTCAGTGTTTATGGTACCATCCACAGATGCTTTCTTCTTATTAAAGCCAAATTGGCCAGTTATTCTATCTATCTGATTACCTAATTCACTGAAAAGGCAGTATTCAAATAATTTTTGTACAAATAAGTCTTCTCTAAAGAAATGAGGTAGGGATTGTGATAGGAATTTTATGCTTTGTGAGCCTGTCACTAGCATTTATGAGACGGATACAGAATGACTAAAGACATATCAAGCAATTTGAGAAATTTCTGAATAGCGTATGCAGCTCTGTGCAGAAATAGCACAAAACACTGGCAATTATAACCAGCCACAGTCAACAAAAGATAAAGCAATAAAGCAAGCTAGGCCAAGCTAATTGGGCTACAAGGCAGGCCACTGTTTGTTGGGCACCAGTGTCTCTTCACAAAGGCAAATGACCACCCAAATTATAGCAATCTGGTACCTTGCAAATAACTGGGACACAAGATCTTCTAAGCCCTCTGATGTTAGGAGACAGCACAACGAAAATATTGCTTTCTACTTTGAAATCAGGATAATTATGATTGGAATTCTGGCTCTGCTGCTTATTAGCTTTGTAGCCCCGTGTCACTCATTTTTCCTCTCTCAAACTTCAAGGCAGTAATTGTACCTACTTCGCAGGATGGCTTTGAAAATTCACGGACATTATACACACAAAATGCATGGGTGAAGAGTTGCTAACAAACACAAGTATGTTGTTTGAATTGGGAAGATGTCATTCTTTTTGGACTTTTTTCACGTCTTTCAGGCTCTTCAGGCCTCAGTCTTCTCATCTTATAAAATTATTGGAAAGGCTCTGCAGCAAACAGAATGGCAGTATACAGAGATTCAGAAAAATCACAATTCGCAGTGGAAATGTTAGTGGTTCTTGTGAGCACGTCTCTGTGTGATGTGTTTGCATGCCTACGTTCATATATTAATATCTATAGAGGGCAGAGGTTCATGTATAATTAGTCTCCACTTTTATTTTTAAAATTTGTTATAGTGTGTGTGTGTGTGTATGATGTGTGTGTATGACTGTAGGCTCACAAATGCTGCAGCACACATGTGTCACGGCTCATGTGTAGAGGTCAGAGGACAACTTGCTGGATCCTGTTCTTAAACCATGAGGTCTGGGAATGGAATTCAGAGCAGCAGCAGTACCTGGTAATCATTTTTATCTGCTCTGCTATCTGGCTGCTCCAGCTTATCTTTTGAGGCAGGGTCTATCATTAAACCTAGAGCTTATCAGCTTGGCTAGGCTCCACAGATCCTCCTGCTTCTGTCCCTTTTCCCTGGCACTGGAGTTACAGAAACACCAGGCTCCAGGCCTTGTTTTTCCAAGGTGCTGGCAGCCAAACTCAGATCCTTATGCCTGAATAACAAGCACTTTACTGACTGAGTCATCCCCTCGGCTCTACGTGGTATTTTTATTTGTACATTTAGCAGCTTATTGCCTGTTTATTGACATACTGAAAAAGCATTCATTCAAACTTCCCCTTCCTAAGTTTATTTCCTAATAGAATGAGTCAAACCTGCTACTGTTGCTAATTAAAATGCTCTTAGAGCTGAATGAACATATCAGCTACCCTGTGTGGAGGGAGAGTAGGTGAAGATGTGTGTTGGAGCCTGGAAGATCAAGCCACTGTTTTAAATACTTCATTTCTTGAAACAGTTTGAATTTCAGGCCATTTTTACTTTCTTAATTAAATGTGTGTTCCTCAATGTGCCACACACACATATGTGTATGTGTGTTCCTTTTTCTTATTTTTGTATTTCTTTTGCAGAAGAGATAGTAATGCATTATGGAAATTAAAGAAAAGAGAAATAATCCACTGTATTGATTCACCTGTTGGTAACTTTTTGAAATTACAGAAACTATACCAAGTATATTTTTTCATTCCTTTCTGAAAGTGGAAAGAAAATGAACAAGTATAAAAAAACTACAGCTCAATAAAAATCATATTTCCCTAAAAATGGGATTTATTCAGGAAAATCTGTGCTTTGTAATTTTTCTCCTTGCTCCCAGTGGAAAGGGCTCTCTAATACTTTGGTTACCAATGTATTTCAAAGTGTACTCTTAGAACCAATTGCATGATAACCAAAAAAAAAGTGTTGAAAGACACTAGGAACTTGAGCTTCTGGGCTATTCTGCTGTCTCTACTTCCATCTAATTATAAGAGTGCTCAGACTGCAGGTGCCAGCCACTACATTTGGCTATATTATGGAGGCTTCAGGATTAAATTTAGGGTATGTGACTTTCACAACAAATACTTTTACCTACTTAGTCATATTTCAAGCCAGAATGACAGATTTTAGATGTAAGTTTAATGTTTTTATATTTGATATTAAATCATAATTACATTTTCACATTACCCTTCTTCCTTCAACTCCTCACATGTATCCCCCTGCTCTCTCTTAAATTAATAACCTCTTTTTATTTGCTATTGTTACATATGTGTAAACATACATGTAAAACCTGCTCAGTGTATGCAATTTTACTTCTATGTATATGCTTTCAGGACCGATTACTGTTCTTGAATAACCATTTGTAGGTCCTCACCTTGGCCAGACTTCCTCCCACTCTCAGCATTGCTTAGTTGCCTATAGTTCTTTGTCTAGGATTGAAGCCTCCATGAGATTTCCTCCTTCCATGTTACCATGCCCTACTTGTGTCATCTCTGTCCAGGCTTTGTTTAGGCAACTGTGATGATGTGATATCATGGCTATAGTTTGTGGCATGATTAATAAAAATCCAGAGAGAGAAATTGGGGTCCAACCTAAAGGTCAGAAAAGCAAAACAGAAACAGCTAGCTCCTGGTTCTTACCTCTACCTCAGTCTGAAATGGTGATCCTGCCTCCAAGAATCTCAGAATGAGACTGTGTGTGAGAGTGGCCTCCTCCCATTTTATATTTCTCTCTGGTGCTGTGATTAAAGGTGTGCACCACTACTGCCCGGTTTCTCTTGCAAACTAGTGTGGCTAACAGGATTAAAAGTGTGTGTCACAACTACCTGGTCTGTAAGACTGCTCAGTGCAGTTATTTTACACTCTGAACTTCAGGCAAGCTTTATTTATTAAGATACAAATGAAATATCACTACATTTCCCCTTTTTGTCTAATATAAAAAAGGGAAGGCTATAACTAATATAAGAAAAATATATACAATAAGTACAATGACGATATAAATATATACAGGCAATAAGTATATCAAAAATGTCTAGTCCATTTATTTGCATTTTACTAAAATAATTCAACTATTTACTGCATATATATATAGTGCATTCTGCTTACTATCACTCTAACCCAATTTATTTCCTTACTATTATCTATCGTCCATCATCCCATTACCTGCATTTTCCTTTTCACACACTAATGCCTTTGGTTTGTTTTCTGACCCATTTATTTTCTCCTGAAACATCTGTGTGACCACAAGTTTGTAACTAGCCATTACAGCCTGGTGGGCTTTCTATTTGCTACATAACTAAGGACAATGACTTTTCCACCTCCCAGAAACCAATAGGTGCCAATACTTTAACAGGGCGGAATAGGCTCTCATGAGCTCATTCGTGATCAGTTCTTAGTTGTTTGCACTACTGTGCACACACTTGCTGCAGACAGCTATAGCTGCTTGCTATAAAATCAAGATTTTAATGTCTATTTCATACCCAGAAGAGAGCATTTTCTATTTCTTCTCCAAATCCTATGGCTCTTACATTCTTTCTGACTTTTTTTACTTCCACAATGTTCTCTGAATATCAGAGGAGTGGTGAGAATGTCTTGTGTAAATCTGGGCATTCAACCAACCATTTATTCTAAGAATCTGAGTAACAATGATTTGTGATATTTATTGCCATTTACTGCACAAAGCTTCTCTGGTCAAGGATAAGAATATCATTTGTCTATGGGTATACACATAAGTTTGGATGGGCATTCTTGTGATACAGCTGCTCCTTGTATATATCCTTTCACTCATACTTTTGTTAGCAACCCCAATAAAAATTGCATTGTCTCACCAAATTGGGCATTGGGGAAGCTGTGAATTTTCTTCTGTTGTTGACTCCTTTTCTGTGTTGAGTGGATATGCCCATCCAAACACAAGGGATGACTGCAGAAGATTACAACCTGGAGTTGCCCGAACATCTTTTCTTTTGGGTAGCGTTGCTCTTCAGTCTTCCTCCTGAGCAACTTCCTTTTATACTGTTAAGTAGGGTCCTTCAACAGTCTTCCAAGATTTTGTTCTCCCTCTTATGTGATGTTTGTGGCCTTTTGTTTACCACTTGAGGCTCTTTAGCCTCTCTTTCCTCCTGGAGGAAATGTTTCAATTTGAAGCAAATGGAGCAATTTGGAAGAACATGCCTTGTAACAGTATTGTAGTTGATTGGGTTCACAGTTAGGTGAGACCACTGATACCTTCTCTGCCCGCAGCCTACCTTCTCTGCCTGCAGAGAGCCTTCTAGTACTGTGAAAGCTATATGTCTTTAGTTTAATGAAAAATATTAAGTTTTTGGATACAATATTCTGGTTTGTATTATAGAATAACTCTTAGTTATAGATGATTCTACCCTCAATATACAATATAGAAGATATGTTTAATTTATTTGGTAGTAGAATTCAAACCTAAACAAGAGCCAAAGTCTTTTTATTGTAAGTAAAAAAAAAAATTGTTTCTTGAGTCTTGATTTTCTGAGTTCTCTGTATATTTCATATATTAATAATCTGATGACTGTATAGCTGGAAAAGATTTTCTCCCATTCTGTGGGCTTCTTCTTCATTCAGCTGATTATTTCTTTAGCTGTGCAGAAGCCTTTTTAGCTTAATGAGGTTCCATTTGTCAATTACTGGCCTTAATACCCGAGGAAATGAAGTCTTATCCAAAGTCCTTTCCTACACTTATGTTTTGTAGGGTGCTACCTATGTTTTCTTCTAACAGTTTCGGTGTTTCAGGATTTATGTCTAAGTCTCTGATTTATTTGGGATTTGATTTTTTTTTGTGAAGTATGATAGTTTTTAACAGCCAATTATAGTCACTTAAGAGCATTTCTGAACTTTTAATCTGAAAAGGACATTGCACTTTATTTAATTTACTAAATATAGTTGCTGCAATGAGGTTGTTACACACTTTTAATACTAAGAAGAAAATTCTTTCTAAAGCTCAACTGAAGAAAGAAAGCCAAGAGAGAAATGCTTAGACCTAGAGTCTTCTCTAGACCAAAAATTTTCTTTTTCTGAAAAAAGAAGGTACTTTTTTTCAGACCATTTCAGGGAGGAGAGGAACCTCTTGTTCTTACATATAGCAATTATATAAAGTAACAGATTTCGTTCTGATTTATTTCTCCAAGCATGAAAATTACCTTGATCAGAATCATCGACCAATATCCTAATATCCTTTCATATCCTCCTCTTGTTGATCTCCTTTCTCTTCCCCAATAGTAACAAGGCTAGATCTTTAGGGAACCAATGCAAAAGGGCCTTCCTAAATTTCTAGTACTCATGTAGGTTAGATAATAAAATGCATCTTATTAAATGGGAATCTAAATTGATTTTAAGTTACACTACCAAATAAATTGAGTAAATGCATGGGAGAGGGCCCAAGTTGATTTATAACAAATTCCTTTTATCATAAATGAAAACTGCCTTGTTAAAAATCTTAGCTATGAACAGAGTTGTAAGGAAGAACTTAAGCTGTTGTGCTTTTTTTTTGTTACAACAAATTGAATCCTAAGTTCACACACACTAGGTCAGTACTCTTATCACTGAGCTATACTCTTTGCTCACTCAGAATTTAGGTTCTTTTAACTTATAAAATCTCTAATCCCTACCACTTTATTAGGTTTTCCATTTTACTGAGATGAACAAATCATAGCTTTACTCTCACTTTGTGGAAGAAAAATAAAGAAAAAGCAGACTATGCCGAACCCGCTAGAGAACCAACAGCCATTCCACTCAGAAAGAGATTCTTGACTCCACTGAACACACATTCACACATGCGCATGTGTGCCATGTACACACACACACACACACACACACAAATTCCTTATGCCTTTAACAAATTATTCATGTTTTCTCTGTCTGGAAAATGCTTCCATTTCTTTGATAATCTGTCATAGGCCAAAATGACGGCAGTCTAAGATAAGTTGCATACAAAAACATTGATATCTGAGAAAGCTGAGTTTAGATTTTAGCTTAGCTTTTCATAAACAGTGTGACCCAAGATTATTTATTTGGCCTTTCTAAAATTTCATCTCCATATTATAAAAAATACAGAAAATAAGAGTTTCTAGTTTATAGGAATGCCAAGTCATTTAAATAAAATTATGAACATAAAGATTGTATGTCAGTACCTAGCATATGAAAATCATTTACAAAGCCATCATTACTATTATCTGATATTTTTGTTTAAAACTTCATTCTCATTTAAGACTATTGTTTACAGTTTTTCAATGGAAATTCATTTGAACATGTCCTCTCTCCTACTATTCATTTAAATTTTAATGTGAATGAAGTTGGCATATGTCTTTTAGTTCTGAGGCATCCAAGAAAATACAAATTGACATTTTTTTTTTTTTGGTTTTTCGAGACAGGGTTTCTCTGTGGCTTTAGAGCCTGTCTCTGACATTTTGAGCCTCTATCTAATGAGAACATTTTGGACACATTTCTTTATATGATATAGATTTTAGTTTATTAAATTTTGGGAGAAAACTAAAAATTGGTGATTACAGAGTGACATGGTGGCAATCCTATTGCTTTAAGGCTTTCACCAAAGACAATCTGAGGTCTGGCCTTCACAGACTGAGCAAAGTTACAAGCAAAATAAGCTTAGAGTTTGTGTGTGTATCTTGTCCTGAAATAAGAAATAGTTCCATTGACTTGCCATATATCCTTACCTCATTAAGGCTTTAACAACTCAAACTTTGTGAGCATCCTAGGGAGCAAGCAAGCAGAGGAAAAGACCTGGAGAATAATGATCTGGTATACTTCTTGAGTATCGAAGTTTGCTAAAGGCAAATGGTACTTCAGCTACTTTCTGTGGTACCTGGAAGCCTTAGATAATGATTTTCGGACAGTTTTACTTATAAACAATAGCTGCATAAGTTGTGCAGTGGTATGACAGAGGGAAAAAGAAAAGTATGCTCCTTAATGAAAAGAAAAAAAATTCTTCTAGTGGCCACACAAGGTGCTTGAAATGCAAATGTTATTAAGGCTGAAGTAGAAGTGAGTGCTGGAGAGAAACAAATTGCAGGGGTACATTTATCAAGTTAATCAGCTGTTTAATGAGACTAGAACAGGGGACTGATGATTTAGTCAGAGAAATAGGAAGAGATTAAGTGTTAGCTTGAATGAGTAATTAGGGAGATAAAATGGATTCCTAAGAAAGCTGATCTCAGAAACCAGGGCAATAGATGTGAAGAGGTGAGGACATTCTTATTTTAATTGTGCATAGCAATGAATTTTGCTTCTCAATCAGTGCTGAATACATTCTCACCCTCCAAATTTAAAGCAGATTTTATTGACTCCAAAAGAAACTTCATTTATAATGACACATGTATTTATCTCTCTTTTTCTAAATTTCTGGTATTTTTTCATTGATTTGTTTTTCCTGTCTAGGAAAAAAGAGGAATACAGTCAAAAGACATAATGGTAATCATTAATTAATTTTTGTTCCATACTGACCTTTTGATCCTCCTGTGAATTGTAAGGCTGTTTTTTAAGAAGCATAAATATGAAAATCTTTTTTTCATTAGCAATTGTGATGAACTAGTTAAAAAAAGTTCTCAATAGCTAATTTAACTAGTACAAACCTGGTGTCGATTATATCACCTGTAAAAATAATCTCTGACCCAGATTTTATAAATTATGTAATTTTGTTGTATTGTCAACTCAAGTTTTTAATTAACTATTTGAGAATTATAGAATGTCATTTTATGTATACAGAGATATGACATACACATAACACATTCCCCTAAGGATAGCAACTTGTATATTGGACATTATCATAGCCAAGGTACTAATACTGATACACTCAAGCATTAGATTACTTAGGCTAATGCAGCATCACTCGTGTTCTTCTTTTACAGCTGAACCAACTTGTTTACTGCTCTTTCCCTCTCAAAATCCAGAATTCCACATCTCTATAATTTTGTCATTTCAAAAATGTTTTATTAATACAGTCACACAATGTAGAACTTTTTGTAATTGGCATTTGTTTTCAGCATAATTCTCTGGAAATTCATTACTATTGTATCATTTAATTTCTTCTTATTGCTAAGTAGTAGTCCATGATATGAATGCTTAACTATTAAAAAGTGGTTTAGCAGTTCACTCATTCAACGACATCAAGTTTGTTTCCAATATCCATCTACTATGAAAAAGGTAGCTATAAATATTCATGTGTGTACATATTTTTGTGTATGTTTTCATTTCAGTGGATTAAATCCCCAGTAGTGAAATAGATGGATCACGTGGTAGTTTTGATCATTAAGAATCTGCAAAATAATTATGAGTACCTGTGCATTTTTACATTTATATCAGCAATGTAGTAGCAATACTTTCTTTGTATGACATCTTTTTATTAGTGATGTATTCATATAGGAAGGGTGGATATGGGAACAAGGAATTATATATCTTACTTAAGGGAGCCATTCTAGGGTTGGCAGAGGCTTGACTCTAGAGGGGTTCCCAGGTGTCCAGGAAGACGCCCCCAGCTAGGTCCTTGGGCAGCTGAGGAGAGGGTGCCAGAAATGTCCAGATCCTATTGCCATACTCATGAATATCTTGCATACCACCATAGAACCTTCACCTGGCATTGGATGGAGAAAATGACAGAGCCCCACATAGGAGCACCGGACTGAGCTCCCAAAGTTCTGATGAGGAGCGGATGGAGAGAGATCACGAGAAAGAAAGTCAGAACCATGAGGGATGCGTTCACCCACTGAGACGGCAGGACAGAACTAATGGGAGACCACCAAGTCCACTTGGAATGGGACTGATGGAACATGCGACCAAATCGGACTCTCTGAGGGTGGCTGATGGTGGAGGCTGACCGAGGAGCCAAGGACAATGGCGATGGGCTTGGTCTCTACGACATGGACGGGCTCTGTGTGAGCCTTGTCAGTTTGGTTGCTCACCTTCCTGGACCTGGGGGGAGTTGGGAGGACCTTGGACTCAACATAGTGTAGAGAACCCTGATGGCTGTTTGGCCTCAAGAGGGAGGGAGTGGGGGTGTGGGTGGAGGAGAGGGGAGGGAAGGGGGAAGAGGAGGGGAGAAGATGGCAATTTTTAATAAAAAATAAATAAACTGGAAAAAAAGATGTAAGAATTAGTCAAGAAAAAGCTAGAGCTAATGGGCAAAGAAGTGATTTAATTAATACAGTTTCTGTGTGATTATTTCAGGAGTCTTGGCAGCAGGGAAATGAACAAGGATCCTCCTACAACAAATTGGTACCCAACGTGTAGACAACTGCATCCACAGAAAACCTGAGAGAGCTTGGAAAGTAATTCTAGATACAAAATAACAACATTAAGCATGGCTTCATGGTAACACAATTTCTTGGGTTTGCTCTCTTTGCTAGAGGGAAGTGCATCTCATTTAAGAGAGGCTTCCTGACTCAGTTTTAGCTGAGAAACTTCGCAGCTCTTTTAAGAGGCTCTGCCACCAAACACTTAAATGGTGTTTATGAGTTATCAACAGCATGCTTCTTGGTGCTGTAAGGGACCTTGAAATGCCATAGAGTTGTGGCAATAAACATGACTCCGGCCAGTACCTCCACCATGAAGCTAGGCTATAAGAAAGCTAAGGAATGGGTTGGATGCAGCCTTCAAAGCCACAGCTTTTTTTTTAGAGTATTTGATACAATCTGCTCTCTGTTGTTTAATTTTTTTCCTCATTTTTTTATTAAAAATTTCCATCTCCTCCCCTCCTCCTCCCCCTTCCTTCCCCTCCCTTCCACCCATACGCCACTCCCTCCCTCTCCAGGCCAAAGAGCCTTCAGGGTTCCCTTCACTATGTTAAGTCCAAGGTCTTCCCAACTCCCCCTAAGTCCAGGAAGGTGAGCAACCAAACTGACAAGGCTCACAGTGAGCCCGTCCATGCTGTAGAGTTCATGTTCATTGCCATTGTCCTTGGTTTCTCAGTCCTCCTCCACCGTCAGCCACATTCAGAGAGTCTGGTTTGGTCCCCTGTTCCATCAGTCCCATTCCAACTGGACTTGGTGGTCTCCCGTTGGTTCTTTCTCACCGTCTCAATGGGTGAACGCACCCCTCACGGTCCTGACTTCCTTGGTCATGATCTCCCTCCTTTTGCTCCTCATCAGGACATTGGGAGCTCAGTCCGGTGCTCCTATGTGGGGCTCTGTCATTTTCTACATCCATCGCCAGGTGATGGTTCTATGGTGATATGCAAGATATTCATGAGTATGGCAATAGGATCTGGACATTTCTGGCTCCCTCTCCTCAGCTGCCCAAGGAACTAGCTAGGGGCATCTTCCTGGAAATCTGGAAACCCCTCTAGAGTCAAGTCTCTGCCAACCCTATAATGGCTCCCTTAATAAGATATATAATTCCTTGTTCCCATAGCCACTCTTCCTATATCCCAAACATCCTATTCCCCAAAGCTCTCCCCATCCTCCACTTCACACTTTTTTCTTCCCATCCCCCCATCCAACCCCACCCCCAAGGTCCCATTTTTTGTCCGGCAATTTTGTCTACTTCCAATATCCAGGAGGATAACTATATGTTTTTCTTTGGATTCACCTTCTTATTTAGCTTCTCTAGGATCACGAATTATAGGCTCGATGTCCTTTATTTGGCTAGAAACCAATTATGAGTGAGTACATCTACATCCCATGTTCATCTTTTTGGGCCTGGGTTACCTCACTCAGAATGGTGTTTTCTATTTCCATCCATTTGCATGCAAAATTCAAGATGTCATTGTTTTTTACTGCCGAGTAGTAAAATAATATGTATATATTCCACACTTTCTTCATCCATTCTTCCACTGAAGAGCATCTAGGTTGTTTCCAGGTTCTGGCAATTACAAATAATGCTGCTATAAACATAGTAGAACAAGTGCTTTTGTAATATGATTGGGCATCTCTTGGGTAAATTCCCAAGAGTGGAATTGCTGGGTCCTGGGGTAGGTTGATATCGAATTTCCTGAGAAACCTCCACACTGCTTTCCAAAGCGGTTGCACAAGTTTGCATTCCCACCAGCAATGGATGAGTGTACCCCTTACCCCACAAACTCTCCAGCAAAGGCTATCATTGATGTTTTTGATTTTAGCTAATCTGTCAGGTGTAAGATGGTATCTCAGCGTTGTTTTGATTTGCATTTCCCTGATTGCTAAGGAGATTGAGCATTTCCTTAAGTGTCTTTTGGCGATTCGAACTTCTTCTGTTGAGAATTCTCTGTTCAGTTCAGTGCCCCATTTTTTAATTGGGTTAGTTAGCATTTTAAAGTCTAGTCTCTTGAGTTCCTTATATATTTTGGAGATCAGACTTTCTCTGTTGTGGGGTTGGTGAAGATCTTTTCCCAGTCAGTAGGCTGCCTTTTTGTCTTAGTGACAGTGTCCTTTGCTTTACACCTGTTCAGCCTCAGGATGTCCCATTTATTCAGTATTGCCCTTACTGTCTGTGCTGCTGGGGCTATATGTAGGAAGCAGTCTCCTGTGCCCAAATGTTGTAGAGTACTTGGCACTTTCACCTCTAACTAGTTCAGTGTGTTCAGATTAATATTGAGGTCTTTAATCCATTTGGACTTGAGTTTTGTACATGGTGATAGACACGGATCTACTTTCCTTCTTCTACAGGTTGACATCCAGTTATGCCAGCACCATTTGTTGAAGATGCTTTCTTTCTTCCATTGTATACTTTTAGCTCCTTTATCAAAAATCAGGTGTTCATAGGTTTGTGGGTTAAGATCTGGATCTTCTATTCGATTCCATTGGTCGACTTCTCTGTTTTTATGCCAATACCAAGCTGTTTTCAATACTGTAGCTCTGTAATAGAGTTTGAAGTCAGGGATGGTAATGCCTCCAGAAGTTCCTTTATTGTATAAGATTGTTTTGGCTATCCTGGGTTTCTTGTTCTTCCATATAAAGTTGATTATTGTCCTCTCAAGATCTGTGAAGAATTTTGATGGGATCTTTAAGCGGATTGCATTTTATCATTAGATTACCTTTGGTAGAATTGCCATTTTTACTATGTTGATCCTCCCAATCCAAGAGCAAGGGAGATCCTTCCATTTTCTGGTATCCTCTTCAATTTCTTTCTTCATAGACTTAAAGTTCTTTTCAAATAAATCTTTCACTTCCTTGGTTAGAGTTACCCCAAGATATTTTATGCTATTTGTGGCTATCATGAAAGGTGACGCTCTCTGATTTCTTTCTCTGCTTCCTTATCCATTGTATATAGGAGGGCAACTGATTTTTTGGCGTTAATCTTGTATCCGGCCACGACACTAAAGGAGTTTATCAGCTGTAGGAGTTCTTTGGTGGAGTTTTTTGGGGTCACTTATGTATACTATCATATCATCTGCAAATAACGAAAGTTTAACTTCTTCTTTTCCAATTCGAATCCCCTTGATCCCCTTGTTTTGTCTTATTGCTATTGCTAGAAATTCAGGCACTATTTTGAAGAGATAAGGAGAGAGTGGACAGCCTTGTCGTGTTCCTGAATTTAGTGGGATGGCTTTGAGTTTCTCTGCATTTAATTTGATGTTAGCTGTCGGCTAGCTGTAAATAGCCTTTATTATATTTAGGAATGACCCTTGTATCCCTAATCTCTCCAAGACCTTTATCATAAAGGGGTGTTGAAATTTGTCAAATGATTTATCAGCATCTAGTGATATGATCATAGGTTTTTTTCCCTTCAGTTTATTTATATGATGGATTCCATTGATAGATTTTCCCATGTTGAACCAGCCCTGCATCTCTGGAATGAAGCCTACTTGATTCTAGTGCATAATTTTTGTAATGTGTTCTTGGATTCTGTTTGCCAGTATTTTATTGAGAATTTTTGCATCGATGTTCATGAGTGAGATTGGCCTGTAATTCTCTTTCTTGGTTGAGTCTTTGTGTGGTTTAAGTATCAGGGTAATTGTAGCTTCATAAAAGGAATTTGGCAATGACTGTTCTGTTTCTATATTATGAAATACATTAAGGAGTATAGGTATTAGGTCTTCTTGGAAGTTCTGGTAGAATTCTGCATTGAAACCATCTGGTCCTGGGCTTTTTTTTTTTTTGATATGGAGGTTTCTGATAACAGTTTCTAATTCTTCGCGACTAACAGGACTATTTAGATTATTCACCTGGTCCTGGTTTATCTTCGGTATATGGTACTTATGAAAAGGTTCCATGAGCCGCAGAGAAGAAGGTATATTCTTTCCTATTATGGTGGAATGTTCTATAGATGTCTGTTAAGTCCATTTGGTTCATTACCTCTATTAAGTCTCTTAATTCTCTGTTAGGTTTCTGTCTGATTGACCTGTCCATTGGTGAGAGAGGAGTGTTGAAGTCTCCCACTATCAGTGTGTTTGGTTTGATTGCTGCCTTGAGTTCTAGAAGTGTTTCTTTTACATAAGTGGGAGCTTTTATATTAGGGGCATAGATATTCAGGATTGAGACTTCATTCTGATGTATTTTTCCTGTTATGAATATAAAGTGTCCCTTTCCATCTCTTCTGATTGATTTTAGTTTGAAGTCAACTTTGTTAGAAATTAGTATGGCCACACCGGCTTGTTTCTTAGGTCCATTTGCTTGATAAACCTTTTCCCAACCCTTTACTCTGAGTAGATGTCTGTCTTTGTGGTTGAGATGTGTTTCTTGTAAATAGCAGAATGTTGGATCCTGTTTTCGTATCCAATCTCTTAGCCTGTGCCTTTTTATAGGTGAGTTGAGTCCATTGATATTAAGTGATATTAATGACCAGTGGTTATTAACTCCGGTTGTCATTTTTTTTATTTGGTAGTAGAGATTGTGTGTTTCCTTTCTTTGAGATGTGCTGGTGAAGGGTCGCTAGATGTCTGAGTTATTTTGGGCAATGCTGGACTCCTTTGTTTGTGAATTTCCTTCTATTACTTTCTGTAAGGCTGGATTTGTGGCTACGTATTGTTTAAATTTGTTTTTATCCTGGAATATTTTGTTTTCTCCATTTATAGTGAATGAAAGCTTGGCTGGGTATAGTAATCTGGGCTTGCATCCATGGTCTCTTAGTTTCTGGAAAACATCTATCCAGGACCTTCTGGCTTTCATGGTTTCCATAGAGAAGTCAGGTGTTAGTCTGATAGGTTTACCTTTATAAGTAACTTGACCTTTTTCCTTTGTAGCTCTTAATATTCTTCCTTTATTCTGTATTTTTTGTGTTTTGATTATAATATGGTGAGGGGATGATTTTTTTTTTTGATCCAGTCTATTTGGTGTTCTGTAAGCTTCTTGAACCTTAATAGGAATATCTTTCTTTAGGTTTGGGAAGTTTTCTTCTATAATTTTATTAAATATATATTCTGGACCATTGAGCTGTAATTCTTCTCCTTCTTCTACGCCTATTATTCTTAGGTTTGGTCTTTTTATTGTGTCCCAGATTTCCTGAATGTTTTGTGATAAGAATTTGTTGCATTTGCTGTTTTCTTTAATCCGTGCGTTTATTTTCTCTATGGTATCTTCAGAATCTGAGATTCTTTCTTCTATCTCTTGTATTCTGTTGGTTATGCTTGTTTCTGCAGACTCTGTTCGTTTACATAGATTTTTCCATATCCAGCTGGCCCTCGGGTTGTGTTTTCTTCCTTGCCTCCATTTCAGTTTTCAAGTCTTGCACTGTTTCCATTATCTGTTTGATTGTTTTTTCTTGGTTTCCTAGGATATCATTTATGGATTTACTCAATTCTTCAAACTTTTTGTTATTCTTCTCATCCATTTCTTTAATGGAGTTTTTCACCTCCTGTTTAAGGGACTCTATTACTTTCATAAAGTCAGTTTTTTCTACTTCTTCTTGATTAGTGTGTTCAAGTCCTCCTGTTGTAAGTTCGCTGGGTTCTGGTGCTTTCATGTTGTTTTTCAAATTGTTGGAGGAATTCTTGCATTGGCACCTGCCCATTTCTTCCTCTGAATAATCCCCTTTGGGTCTTCTTTTAGAAGTTCAATTCACCCCAATGGATTCAATTCACTCACCCCAATGAATGATCGATTTTCTGGTAGACAGTCAGGTCTACCTTGCTGCAGGCAGACTATTGAAACAGGGGACCTCCCACCGGCCTGGGTGCACTCAATTCCCGGTCCTGGTGCTCAAACAGGTTGAGCTGTGCGATTTTGTGGCCCCAAAGACGGGAGGATGAAGCGGGGGGGGGGGGGTTCTGGGTGCAAGCTGGGAAGGGACAGGAAGAGAGAGGCAGTATCCAGGGAGAATAACCCTCCAGTGAATGATGGATCTTCTGGTAGCCAGTCAGGTCTCCTTGCTGGCCAAGCGGCTCACTGACAAAAGGCCAAAGCCACAGCTTTAATCCTAGCCATATAGCTTAGCAAATTAAAGACCCATGTGGTCAGAAAAAGAGAGATATATGAAAGATAGTTTCAGAAGAAAAAGCCTCTAAACAATATATAGTGTGTTTAAAAATATATTCTTCTGCATGGACGGGCTCTGTGGGAGCCTTCTCAGCTTGATCGATCACCTTCATGGACCTGGGGGGAGTTGGGAGGACATTGGTCTTAGCATAGAGTGGGGAACCCTGATGGCTCCTTGGCCTTGAGAAGGAGGGAGGGGAGGTATGGGTGGAGGGGAGGGGAGGGAAGGGGGAGAAGGAGGGGAGGGAAGGGGGAGGAGGAGGGGAGTGAGGGGGGAGGAAGAGGGAAGGAGATGGAAATTTTTAAATATAAAAAAAAATAAACCATGAAAAAAAATATGTGTAGGCTTGGGAGAGAAAAGAATAAATAATAAAGTCCTTAAAATAAAAAAGAGAGTAGTTGGGTGTGGTGGCATGAACCTTTAATTCCAACACCTGAGGGGCAGAGTGAGGCAGATCTCTGAGTTCAAGGTGTGGTAGCACACAACTTTAATCCCAGCACTTTGGAGGCAGAGGCAGGCAGATTTCTGGGAATTCAAGAACAGTCAGGTCTACAGAGTGAGTTCCAGGACAGCCAAAGATACACAGAGAAACCTTGTCTCAAAAATCCAAACATTAAAAATAAAAATAAAAGAAATAGAGTTTAAAATAAAGCCATGTAAAGACAGAAAATACACAGAAAGTCTGGATACTGTATATTATTGTGTCTTTCAATTGTATGACTG
This sequence comes from Arvicola amphibius, assembly GCF_903992535.2. Taxonomy (NCBI): domain Eukaryota; kingdom Metazoa; phylum Chordata; class Mammalia; order Rodentia; family Cricetidae; genus Arvicola; species Arvicola amphibius. Next base: position 70,442,251 of record NC_052065.1, read on the forward strand.
CTGAGGAAGGAGCAACATCTGTTAAAGGATATTTGATTATATATGCTGCTGGATTAATCTAATATATATCTAATATATATATATATACATATATATATATATATATGTATATATATATATTTAAAGTGCCTTAATTTCAAAAGGTATGTCAAAATGTATGTTACTTTGGCGAAGAGGTTTGTTTTTGTTTTCACAGGAAATGAGTGGCTGTGGATTTATTCTGGGCTAAGAAAAATCAGGTTTGATTAAGGAAGTCCCCCTGAATAATCTCCAATACGAGCAGATGGTCCAGATGATCCAGCATTTCAGAGGACCTCTGTTGGAGTTTCCTCTGAGTTCTGCATCCAGAACAGTTTTAAGACTGCTGGCTGAGATGATCAAATCTCACAGAATATTCCATTGAGAACTTGACCATAGTTCAAATTTTTCTTTAGGTCCCCATAAGATTATCAGTGATCCCAATCAGCAGGAAGTAGCCTAGAAAACTATGCCCACATTCCCAAAAATGGATTATGGATGTTTGCCTTTGTTTAGAATGTTAGTTACAAGTTGTTATGGATAATGGTCAGGAGAAAAGCTACCCGAAGGAGATTTGATTCAGAGTTCTTGTTTGTTTTGTTTTCTTTCTTTTAAAAATAGAGGGGTCAGTGATGTGGGAAAATGGTCTGTATCCTGTCAATTATATTTTAATAAAACACTGATTAGCCAGTAGCCAGGCAGGAAGTATAGGCGGAGCAACCAGGCAGAAAGTGTAGGCAGGGAGACAAGAACAGGAGAATTCTGGGAATAGGGAAGCTTGGTCTGCAGTTGTCACCCAGACACAGAGGAAGCAAGATGTGATTGTCTCGCCGAAAAAGGTACCAAGCCACGTGGCTAACACAGACAAGAATTATTGGTTAATATAATTTATAAGATTTGTAAGAAACCTGAGCTAATAAGTCAATCAGTTTATAATTAATGTAGGCCTCTGTGTGTTTATTTGGGGCTAAACAGATGTGGAACCTGGTGGGACAGAAACCTCTGTCAACAGGTATGTGCTGTGTTATGTATTGTGACTTCAACTTCCATTTCTCTGATGATTAATTATATTTGAATACTTTTGCATATCCTTATCTTTCATCTCTGTATCTACTTCAGTGAGATGTTTTCTCATGTTTTTTTTTCCTTTATATTAGATTGACTTGGTTGCATTTTTGAGAGATCTTTACATATTTTGGACATTATTCCTTGATCAGCTATGTAGCTTATAATTATTTGTCCCAACATATAGTTTTTATTATCATCCTGTTGACAAAGGCTATTATAGAACAACATTTTTGTAGATTTTCCAAATTAATTTTCTTCTTTAATAATTTCATGGACATACAATCCCTTTATACATTCTTTTCTGTTTGTTTTGTGATCCACTGTGTTTAAATAAGGCCATCTGTGTGACCATGGATTTTGAATAATCCAATTGTGCCTGGTGGGCTAACCAATGGCTACTCAACTGGTGACTCTAGCTCTCCATAAATCAGTAACCAATAGGTTAGCATTCAGAGGCAGTACTCCCCGAAACCCTACCCCATCCCATCACTGCTTTACTGTTGACAGACTTGTTCTTGTTCAGTCCCAGCACCAGCAAACACAGGTGGTGTGATGTGAGTTCATGATCATGTAATCATCATGTCTTGTCTTAAACAGAGCTGATATTTACCAGCCTTTCTCTGTGTCTTCCATCTTTTACATCCTTTCAGTCAATTCTTTCACAACACTTCCCAAGCCATAGAAGATATTGTATAAATGTCTTGTTTAAGAGGTGAGCACTCCTTATTTGTCATTTACTCTTGGAACCTGGAGAAGCCATGAGTCTCTGTATTCACTGGAGGGGCTTTTTTGATTAAGTATGTTAATAGCATTTGTCTGAATTTAAACGCACATTTTTACTAGGTAATTTGATGACATATCAATTTAGCTAGATGACCATATTAATTCCCACCTCCTTGGCTGAGAGGGGCAGGGTGTATGATTTCCACATCCATGGGCTTTTGACCTGGTTTACAGGGTTCTAACCAGGTATTACCTCCTGTGGAGTAACCCATAAATCTAATAACTGTTGTTACAATACAAAACAAGTGTACACATCTTGCATATCAGGTTGGTATTGTAGTTGGTAGAATTTCATAGCTGTGGTATATTGCTTTTCTCTAATCCCACCCCTGAAGCCTGGATAGTACCTTCTGGCACTATGAAAGACAGCTATCAGGGAGGAAGCTGCCAGGGGCCTTTGTTATTAACCAACAGCTTTCTAATTGAATGTAGTGCTTATCCAATAAGGGGGAAATAATGATTGATACTGGAAACCTAACCAACTACCTGGGGATAGGGAAGTAATGGATCTTAGAAGAGAATCTACAATAAATTCATAACTAGGTATTCTACGCTGGGCATTGGGATTTTTGTTTAATAACCCACAGCTTCCAAGGGTAGCATAATTCAGCCTTACAGGGTATCTCCCTATAAATGTTTTCTGAGTTAAATATTTTATAATTAATTGAATTATAAAAATAGATTATAAAAATGTTCAGCATCATTAAACATCTGAGACATGCAAATAAAACTTTGTGATTTCATCTTATCCCAATCAGTATAACTATCATAAATAAATGAAAGGAGAGAGAATACTGGTGATTGAGCAAAGAGACACCTGTACTCAGTGTTGGTGTGAGTGCAAAGTACTTTCTTTAGCCATTATGGAAAAAAGTATGAAGGTCTCTAATAATGATTGAAATAAAACTACAATATGAGCCAGTTTTACCTTCGTGGGCATATACCCAAAGGACTCTATATTGTACTACAGTGATTCTTGCTTAATGGTGTTCATTATTACTCTATTCATAATAGATAGGAAATGCAATCAGTCTCTATACCTAACAGATAATGAATGAGTAATGAAAATATGGTACATATGCACAATGCAATTTACACAATTGAATATTGTTTAGCTGTAAATAGAAACAAAATTATGAATTTTGCAGGAAAATAGATTGATGACAAAAAACTATAATGAATGTAGGCACAGAAAGACAAATGAATCATGTCCTCCTTCATATGTGGATTCTAGCTTACAATCTCTACTTTTGTGTATTCTTCCTGGAATACTATAGAATATAGGTCAATAGAAAGAGGCCATTATGGGAAGCATAAAGGAGAGGAGGAAGTAAAATATAGGTAATATAAAATTATAGAGGGAAAATACTGGGCTTAGATAGGTTTAAGTGGGGAGTGGCATGGAAGACAGGAAGATGGGGGTGTGAAAAGGTAGGGTTATCCAAATCAAAGTTGTTATTTTTTTCCTTATTGTTGTTCAGACTTTTTCTTAAAAGTCTAAATCTTTGCCTAGACATGGAATCTAATGATTTTCTCCTACATTTTTTCAAAACAGTGTCATACTTTATATTTTGAATTTACATCAATGTTGGCTAGTTTGGTGTTAACATGACACAAACTGGAATCTTTTGGAAAGAAGGGACCTCGTTGAAAAAAATGGCCCATCCAGATTGGACTCTGAGCAAACCTGTGGTGCATTTTCATGACTGATGATTTGTGGAGGGGCTCAAAACCCTGTTTTCAGTGCTACCCTTACTCAGGTGTTCCTGAATGCTACAAGAAAGCAAACAACATAAGTACAACCTAATCAAATTGCATGTTGCTTGTATATATTTTTAGGACTGGTCATTTGGTTTTGAATAACCAATTGGTGGTCTTCCCTGAGGAGGATTATTTCTCCTACTCTCAGGATTCCTTAGGGTTTTATGTGAATACCTGGAGAGGCAAAGGGGAAAGGGGGATTGGTGTGATCATGTTATGTATCAAAAAATAAGCTTCCTTTTCAGTGTCCCTCTCGAAAATGCAGCTTCTGTCTCTCCCTTCTCTCTCTCTTCCTCCTCTCTCTCTCTCTCTCTCTCTCTCTCTCTCTCTCTCTCTCTCTCTCTCTCTCTCTCTCTCTCCTCTTCTCCCCCTTCCCTTCTAAAAAAAGATAAAAGTTAAGAAACTAGACCTTTGGTCAGCGATATTTTATCACTGCAATAAAAACCCTGACTAAAACCACAACCATGAGTTGTTTGTGGTAATAGAGTTGACTTTATGTAATGTATGAGAATCATAAGGCTTTCTCTCTCTCATCTTTTGTTTCATTATTCTGTACTGTGGATACTCAAATTCTCTTTTGTTTCACTATTTGCTAAGAAAAGATTTTCTTTTCTCTACTAAATGATTTCCACCTTTGTCAAAGTCAGTGTGGCACAACTGTGTCAGAGAGAGAGAGAGAGAGAGAGAGAGAGAGAGAGAGAGAGAGAGAGAGAGAGAGAGAGAGAGAGAGAATTTTCAAGACAGGGTTTCATCAGTAACTTTGGAGTGTGCCCTGGAACTAGCTCTTGTAGACCAGGCTAGCCTCAAACTCATATAGTTCCACCTGCCTTTGCCTCCCGAGTGCTGGGATTAAAGGCATGTGCCACCACCTATATATTTTTAAAAATCCCTTGATTTTTAAAATTGATTTTTAAAATTTAAATTTCAAAATTTAAGTCAAAAGATATGTCACTTTGGAGGTTTGCTTTTGTTTTCCACAGGAAATGAACGGCTGTGGATTTATTCTGGGTTAAGAAAAGTAAGGTTTGATCAAGGAAGAACCCCTTAAAAATCTCCAATGGGAGTGAATGGCCCAGATGATCTGTTTTAGAGCGCCTCTGTTGCAGTTTCCTCCGAGTTCTACATTCAAAACTGTTGGCTGAGATGATCCAGTCTCACAGACTATTCTAGTCAGGACTTGACTATAATCTGAAATTTTCCTTGGGTCCCCATAAATTATCAGCACCCCCAATTAGCAGGAAGTAGCCTAGAAAACTATGTCTACACCCCCCAAATGGATTATGCATGTTTGAGTGTTGCTTACAAGTTGTAAAGGAATAAAAGCCAAACAAAGGAGATTAAATTCCGGGTTCTTGTTTGGGAAAAAAAGGAGAAAATCTGTGGGATAATGCTCCTGTATACTATAAATATTTGTCACTCTTATTGGTTTGAACTTTGATTGGCCAGTAGCTGGGCAGGAAGTATAGGCAGGACAACCAAACTAGGAGAATTCCAGGAAGAGGAAATGAGAGATGCAGTCACCAGCCAGTCACAGAGAAAGCAAAATGAGACTGCTTTACTGAGAAAAGTTATCAAGCCACATGGCTAAACATAGACAAGAATTATGGGTTAATTTAAATTTTAAGAGTCAGTTTATAATAAGCGTGAGCTAATAGGCCCAACAGTTTATAACTAATATAAGCCTTGGTGTGTTTCTTTGGGACTGAACAGCTACAGGACCAGGCGGGACAGAAACTTCTGTCTACATATATGCTCTGGTGATCCTTGAAAGCAATGTATAGTCTTCAGTATGAGAATGGATTGCTTGTTACATAGAGTACCTCTTGTTAACTGATGACATTATTGAATTTGTTTATACCCTTGGTAATTTTATCTTTACTTGTTCTTTTAAATGTTGTGAGGTTTGCTTACAGTTCCTAATATAACTGGGGATTTTCTACAGTTCCTTTAAGTTTTATTAGTTATTAATTTTTATGTATTACATTCTACTATTTGATGCATACATATTTAAGATTTATATTTCTGAATGCATAGATTGCCTCTTTCATTATAGCATATTCAATGACTAATATATATATTAAAATACACACACATATATTTCCAATCTTTTATTTTCAACTTACACTAACATATACCATTGTATCTGAAGTAAATTCTTTATAGTATAGACAATGCATATGATTGATGTTTCTAAATCAACATTGACAACCTGCTCATTAAATTGGCACATTTTACCTTCCATGATCTTAAACTATTAAACACTATTAGAATTTACGATTATTTTCTTTAAACACTATTAGAATTTATGATTATTTTCTTTTAATAGGCATTTATTTTTCACAACTCGAGCAGTTTCCCCTCCTTCCTCTCCTCCCAGTCCCTCCCCCCATCTCCCTTCTGCCTTCCCCATAGACTCCTGTTTCTGTTCAGAAAGACAGGGCTCCCACGAATATAAACCAAACATGGCATACAAAGTTGCAGTGCACCTCCCCTCCCATTAAGGCTGGACAAGAAAACCAAATGAGGGAAAGAGTCCTAAAAGCTGGCAAAAGAGTCAGAGAAAGCCTCTGCTCCTATTGTTAGGAGTCCCACAAGAAGACCAAACTACACAACTCTAACATATAGGCTGAGGGTCTAGGTCAGTCCCATGCAGGTTTCCTTGTTGTCGGTTCAGTCTCTGTGAGGTCCTATGAAAACAGGTTAGTTGATTCTGTGGATATTCTTGTGGTGTCCTTGACACCTCTGGCCTCTACAATACTTCCTCCCCCTCTTCTGCAGGATTCCCCGAGGTCCGCCTAATGTTTGGTTGTGCGTCTGCATCTGTTTCCATCAGTTGCTGGATGAAGCCTCTCTGGTGACAGTTGGGCTAGGCACCAATCTATAAGTATAGCAAAATATCATTAAGAATCATTTCATTGATTTTATTTATTTATTTATGCCAGTCATATGTGATTTTATCCTAGTTCTCTGTGCACTGGCCCTCCAGGCAATATCAAGAATGGGCTCCCTCTTGTGGCATGATGACAGTCTGGACTAGTCATTGGTGGTCCACTCCCACACTCCCAAAATTTCTGAGCTGCCTATATCCAAGCACAGCTTACAGGTAGAACAAATTATAGCTTTTATGGTTGGGTTGGTATCCCAATCCTCCCACTGGAAGCCTTAACTGGTTACAAGAGATGGCCAGTTCAGATTCCATATCTCCTATTGCTACAAGTCTTAACTAGGGTCACCCTCATAAATTTCTGGGAGTTTCCACTGCACTATGTTTCTAGCTCATCCTCAAGAGGCCCCCCCCCCCGATTCCAGCTGTCTCTCTAGTGCTCTCTTCCTCCATCTTTTTTCTCAACTGATCCCTCCTGTTACTGTCCCCTCCCCAAACCTTCTCCTCACCCCCACTGTCTATTCTATTTCCCCTTTCCAGGGAGATCCAAGTGTCCCCCTTGAGCCCTCCTTGTTACTTAGCTTCTCTGGGTCTATGGATTGTATCATGGATATTCTTTTGTATCTGTGTTCTTTCCACATTCATGAATTGTATATTTTTCATAATTCTAATTTATCTTTAAATTATTATAGTGTTACTAAGTGTACCTCTATGTATTTTAGTGGTAGTTCTATGTTATTATTTATATAACTTAAGATTAAGCTCATGCCATTTTAGCAGTTACAATGAAGTATAGAATAATTAGCCTCATTTAATACCAGTTTATTCTCTCCACAATTTTCTTGAGTATTTTTCTACCCATTTTTATAACTACAACTGACAGTATTATATTTTGCTTCAACTATAAGACACACTTAAGAATGTTTAGGCCTATTGTATTCATGTTCTTTTTGCTTACTGTGTGCTTTCTTCCTTCCTAATTTTTCAATGTTCCTTCAATTGTGTTTATCATTGCTTTGCACATCATTTAATTCTAATCATGGTTGAGTAGATCTGTCAGATAGGTCTCACAGTACTGCTCTCTTGCTGTTATCTACTAATTTATTAATTGTCTTTACATACACTGTATTTTTAATACGGTTTTATTGAAATCTGAATGACTTGTATTGTGAGACTCCAGATTTGATTTAAGCCATTTGTTTTTACTGGATTTCTGACACCACTCAAAAAGATAAAGTAAAGAAGCCACCCCTTCAGAGCCAGGAGAAGACAAAAATCCTGGTTTCCTCCTCAGCCTAATGAGATCTAAGGAAAGAGTAATCCTAAATAGTGCTGATTAGGAGTAAGAATACAGCTCTTGGGCTAGTGAGATGTCTTAGAGAATAAAGGCACTTGCCAACAAACCTTATAATCCCAGTTCAATTCCTGGGATCCATGTGGAGACAGGAAAGAACCAACTATCACAAGCAAACCTCCACAAACACGCTATGGCACATGTACACCTATATATGCACACACACACACACACACACACACACAAAGGCACACAAAGTAAAGTTCTAAATGTAAAAACAAAACAAACAAAAAACTCACAGGTCTTCTAATTCTTCATAACTATCCACCACACTGGCTAGAGAAACAGTGTGTTATGAATAGTCCACACATAGCATTCACTAACACCTAAAAGGGAGGTGGGATTGCCTCATCACTGCTGATTGAAGGTGGAAGCTGTGTTATCTATAACATAAGCCAAACATTGGGTATTGAGGTTGCCTTAGTGATGCAAGATTTAAGTGGTAATATAGATTTTCATCTCCCATTGTAGATTACATAGACAGTAAAGTGTCATTACAGATTAGCAGAAATTAAAGTGTGGTCTCCACATTCCACCACTGGAAAGAAGAAAATCTAGACTTTCTACACAACTCCTGGTGGCCTATGCACGGATTGGCAGTTATCTCTGTGGTGATCACCTGAAGCACAGCTCTTAGTGCCAAAGGTATTAAGGTATCTACCTTATATCACCTGTACTGTTTTTAAAATATCTTAAGTCTTTCTTTGTTCTGTTAGTATAAAATTTCCATCAATCTGTTACCACCCTGGAACAATTTAGCTAACCTCAGTTTGTGTTCCAAGGTCATGGTCAGTAATATTTATTTCCAGAATAAAATATACTTTATCCCTTTAAATATGGGAATTGTTTTAAATAGGCTTTACACATTTAGTTTGGCAGAAGACTCGGATGCTTTATTTAAATAATGTATCATCATGCTCCACTTATAAAGAAATATTAATTTTCTAGTTTATATTTTATATTTCTAGAAAGTCTAATTATTCTCTGTCATGACTATTTTAATCCACTATCAACCCACTGATGGTAATGAAAAGTCAACTACCATTAAGAGTTTTTCATCTAAAAATTGTATTTGCATTATCTGTTATGCTATGTATTGCTATTTTATGACTATTTCTTAGTTTACTTTGAATAGCTGAGTAAACAAATTAAACGTCTTGGGGAGGGAGTACTAGAGTACTGCCTTTTATAACTTATTTCAGTGAAAGATATTAATATTGGAACATAAAGATTTGACACAGTACCAACTGACATCTTAGGATTTCTATTGCTTTGATAAAACATGACCAAAAGCAACTTGGGGGAGAAAGGGATTTGCTTCATCTTACACCTCGTCATCCATCAATCAGGGAAGACATAGAAGGAATTATGGGCAGGAACATAGAAGCAGGAATTGGAGTAAGACTAAATTTCTGTCTCTGCTAACATTTCTTTTGATGCGAGGAACACGATGGCAAAAAGCAACTCAGGAGGAAAGGGTTTATCTCATTATACTTTCATATCATATAGTCTATCATGGAAGGAAATCAGGGCAGGAAATGAAGGTAGAAACCTGGAGGCAGGAACTGTTACAGAAGCTATGTAGGAATGCTGCTTATTGGCTTGCTGCTTGTGGCTTTCCTAGCCTACATTCTTATACCACCCAGAACCACTTGTCCAGGGGTGGGAGAACTGCCCACAGTACGCTGGGTCTTTCTACAACATCAAGCAAGCAAATGAATCACAACTTGCCCACAGGTCTGCTGGTGGGGGCATTTTCTCAACTGAGGTTGCTCCTTATAAAAGAACTCTAACTTTTGTCAAGTTGACATAAAACTAGCCAATATCACTGGATTTATTGAAGGTTAACTAAACTTGATTTCAGCTACCAAGTCTACAAAAACATACAGAAGAACCGTGTACTGAAAGCATTATATAAACTTGTGGAAAGAAGGTAAATAAAATCAGGTCAAGATTCCTTTAAACTAAACTTGGAACAAAATAAAAAACATGGAAAATTAAATAAAAGGTACAGAAAATAAATTCTATGTCATTTTAAGGAAAAGATGGTTAGTTTTAAGAGCAATATTAAGACATTCTAAAATTTACAAAATATACAGGTTATAAATCTAATGTATTTCATGACACTGATTCTATCCTATGTATTAATTGTACTTGTGAAACAAAGAACCCTATATAAAATCAAAAGTTAATATCCTATTCAATCCCAATCTAATTAAATGTGATAGAAACACGTTTGAGCTCAACCTAATACAGCTTTGAACAGTCTTAAGAATCAATCTAAAAAACATTTTTTGCTGGGCAGTGGTGGTGCATGTCTTTAATCCCAGCACTTGGGAGGCAGATGCAGGTGGATCTCTGTGTGGTCAAGGACAGTCTGGAATTACAAGAGCAAGTTCCAGGACAGGCTCCAAAGCTACAGAGAAACCCTGTCTCAAAAAACAAAACAAAACAAAACAAAACAAAACAAACAAAGAGACAATACTTTGTGTGATCCTCTCTCTAAAATTAAAAACTGGCAATCGAGTTTTCGTTGAATATCAATAGCAATAGAAAACTCATCTCAAAAACCGTCTCTATGCATTGGCATGTGTATATGCCTATATAATGAAAAGCTGGTGGCAGTCCTATTATTAAATTTGTGGATGATAAAGCTAATTCATAAATAATGTTACAATATACTACAGAACAGCCAACCTAACTAAAGGCATTTATGTTGGTTTCCTGAGATTACAGGAGTAGTGTAATCTTGACAGAGAATGTCACCTCTTATGAAGATGTCAAATGTGAAGTCTCATTTCATTAAAAACTGTGCTCCTAAAAACTCATTACTTGCCTAGGTGAAAATTTCACCTTTCAGAAGACAGAAACACAAGAAATCTGACACTGTAAATTAAATTTTGATCACCAGGGGCAAACTAGTCAGTCACATGAAAGTGGCACAAACGTTGAGAAACAGGTCTTATATCAGGTTGACATTTGTGATGTTGAATGAAGAAAATACTGGGAGATAGTAATGAACATATTTTAGATGTAAAGAGCCATCTTAGAAAAATTCACAGATAATTTTGTGAAAATATATAAATAATGAAAGAAAAATGAAGTGAATACTATAGAAGAGTCAGACAAATTAATCCAAAATTTAAAAAGAAAGGTTGAAAGGGAGATTTTGATAAACCTGTGTATATAAATAAACATGCCCAAAATCTAAAAATAAAATAAACAAAGATTACATTTTTAGCTGTAGACCTCATTTGAGTTGCATACTTATAATGAATTCAGTTTTTTACTCCCTTATTTCTTTCTTTCATCTTTCTCACTCTCCTGCTGAAATACAATCTATATTTTGTTTAGCCAGGGTTGGATAAAGTAGACTTTATTTTTAATATGCTTATAATAAAGGGCTGGAAGATGAGGAGCATTGTGAAAGGCTGACCTCTGGCCATGACATGGCTGCTACACACATGCACTCACAGTTGCAGTGGTTACTCACACAAGATCTCCACGGGATCAGGTGTGTGTGTGTGTGTGTGTGTGTGTGTGTGTGAGAGAGAGAGAGAGAGAGAGAGAGAGAGAGAGAGAGAGAGAGAGAGAGAGAGAGAGAGAGAGAGTTCCTGAGGTCCCACTCCTTACTTAAAGAGTTATTGACAGTTGATGGCTTCTGAGAAGAGTCATTTTTCTTTGGTGGGGGGATAACTGGTAAGTTTTTCATGCCCCAGTTGCTTCCTCCACACATACGTACATATTGGCACCAGCAATTAGACTTAGTGGGTTATTTTTTTAAAAGTCATGAAGTTTGGAGCAAGATGAGAAATATGTTGGGGTGGTGGTGGAGAGGAACTGGGGGAACTGTTAGATATAACCAAGATAAAATTTATGCATGTATTAAAATTAAAAAATGCTTACATTGAAGTTAGTACTCATGTGCATTTTAGCACTGTTTTTTAAATAGGTAAGGACTATTAGACACATTGTTTATGCATATCATACAATTTAAGAACTTATGGAATGGATTTCTTGTTTATCATCTTGTCTATATATTGTCTACTGAAAGTAACCAGCTTCATACTAGAAAGGTAAAGGTAATAATAATTGAGGCATCAAAAAGAAAATAAAATATAACAAGTAATCTCCATGCTATATTCTATGATCAAATATGATTTATCAAGTTCCATATTGGGAAACTTGAACATACACTAAACTCAGTTGAATAATCTCCTTGTTAAATCACAGGTTGCTGGATTTCAGCCTCAACTTCTAGTAAGTTCCCAGATGAAATTACTGCTCCTGACAACCACTGTCTAAAAATAGGTGTGTTATGTCATTTCTGGGAAGAATGCAAAATAGCCTAATACCAATGGAAGATACTTTGGCAATATCTTATAAACAATTGCTTGTGGTAACCAATCTCAAAAAAATATCAATTTTATGAGATCTAGACCTACCTGGGAAACAAGGGCCTCTGAACATGCATAAGGGAGATTATTCTAACTAGGTTAACTAAGGTAAGAATATCTACTATTGGTAGCACATTTCCTGGTCTGGGTCCCTGTACTAAATAAAAAGGAGACACCAAGCTGAGAATAAACATCTATTACTCTCTGCTTGACTATGGATACATATGGCCAGCGGCCTCCAGTCCCTGCTGTCTTGACTTTACCACGGTCAGCCAACACCTGTCCTTTCTCTCTTAAGTTGCTTTTACTGGGGTATATCACAGTAACAGGAAAAGCGACTAAGACAGAACTTATTAAATAAAAAAATCTGGGATCTTAAATTTTTATATTAGGGTAAATAATATACAAGTAGGGATACATCAACAACATAAAATGTATGTATGAATTTTATTATAAAATTATTTGTGATTGCAAAACATTGAAAACTATTTCAAAACATAGGAGCTTAAATAAGCTATAAAAATAAATACAATGAAGAAACATGAAACACAAAACAAGAATATGAAGGATGGATAAAAGCTAATAATTTCCAAAATCATGAAGTGAAAAAGCAAAGTGCAGGAGAGTGCATAGTGTGAGACCTTACAAAGAAAGGAAACTATGTGACTGTTTAGCTTTATATAAAGAGCATGAGTCAAAAAAACAATAATGTTAGTTACTGTTATGGTTTTAGCCTGAAATGTTCCCCATAGGCTCATGTTTTTAGTGCTTTATTTTCAGATTCTGGCCCTACTTAAGGCTGTAGAGATTTTGAGAAGCAGTTCATGGGAGACAGAAGTAGGTGTAGGCCTCTGATGTCGTATTAGCTCCTGGTTCCTAGTCTACCAGGATGTGAGGAGATTTAGCATTTATTTTCATTGGCACAAGCTAAACTACCTAGTAATAGACTGAAACCCCTCTGAACTGTGAGCAGTTCCTTCTTTCAGTTGTTTCTATCAGAAGTTTGGGTTACAGTTTTGCTCAAGTAAGTTACCTACAGGGGGTATGTAAAGATACAGTACAGATGATGCTGATGGCATGTTTAGTATACTTATCCATGTAGTGATAGCCTTCAGAACTATGTCATTTTCTACATAGTAAAAAAAATAGAGTAGGAAAAGGGGGTTGATACAGAATCATCAGAAATAGAAATTAACTAAAAATGAAGAACTACAAACAAACAAAAGACACAATCAGAAAAGTTTAAGCAAGAGACTATGTATCACCTAGAGTTCTTGGTCCTGAAGTTACATTATAGAAATAGATGCAACTTTAGGTGTTCTCTAGGGAAGAGTGTGACAGTATATGTATTTTTATAAAGGCATACACATTTAAAACGGGCATGCATACATGTCTATTGAGGTCATGAAATATAATGATTAAAAACAACTTACTGAGGAGTTCATTTTGACTTACAGTTCCAGAGGGAGGAGTCCATCGTGGTGAGGAAACATGGAAACAAGTGGTAGAAGATACTTTCTTCAAGCATGGCTGCACCTCCCCATAACCACCTCAAACAGTACCAACCCGGGAATAACTCTTAAAATGCCTGAGGCTATGGAGGACATTTCTTACCCAAACTGCCAAGATACAGGAAAGATATTGGGTAGCCAAAAAATTAATAGCTGCTACCACTGTTTGCCCTTATATATCACATCCCATCAAAAATGCCCTATCTCTTTCCAATTTGAGTTCAAGCATTACTTAGTTAACTCTACTACTAGGGGCTAGCCAGGAGGGAAATGGCGGTTAGACCTGTTATTTTTATCTTGGAATCAAGTTGAGTCTGAATATGGGTTAGTTTCAAAAGTATATTTGAAAGATGTAGGAAAGAAATAGTTCCATGGCAGTGATCAAGACATTAAGTCAAACAATAAATTCTCTTGCATGTTCAACTCATGAGTTAGGTATTGGCATTTGTAACCAAAATGGTCTTCCCATACATACTGTAATACAATGGCTTAAATAGTTATTCTCTTCAATGTTCCAACATAAGGTTGCTACTATATTCTTTCTTAAATAAACAGCCAAAAGTATCTCTTGAAAAATTAAGAGCCTTGTCACATAATTACTTAAACTGTTATTCTTTTCTTGCCTCTCCTATTAGAAGCTCAGATCTAAATTTAAGGCTCAAAATTAATGATCTGATAGTTGTAGATACTGGTATACCACTCATCTTCATAGTTTTGTTTTAATGTTTCATTTTTAAAAGCTTTATTTGTCATTATTTAAAAAAACTTTAATATTTGTTTTAAAAAATCAGCAATAATATCTAGCACAAAAATACAGGATACATTTGTTGAGTAAAATTGCATCTATTAACAAAGAATGCATTTTGTTCAGATACTGAATAATCTGTTGCCAAATATTTTAGCTTATTTAAAACTTTATGAACAAGATAATCTAAAATAGCTATGTTTAAATATTATATACAATGTATCTGAGAATCCTGAAACAAAAGTAAGAAAAAGTATAGTGCCTAATCTACACATAAGCAAGGAGATGTGGCAAATGGAGGAAAGAAAGAAAGGGCTTCAAAGTGAAAGGCTGATTTGTGCTTGGGTAGAGAAGGGCCTATGATCCATAAAAATCCTAAGAACAAGTTTTCAAGAAATATTTGAAAACACGTATTTTCAGTCTGTTGTTTCAAGTAAAAAGGAGAACACTAAGGGAATCAAAGGAACAACAAACTCTAGCCTGTTTCTTTTATCTTTTTCACATAGATTAAATCACAACTTCCCTAGGACCCACTGACTAAAATTACACTCTCTTATTTTACATGAGAGAAGCAACTGCAGAGCATATTTTTTTAAGTTAGCCAGTAGGAAACCAATTTCTACAGACTCCTCCAAATTGACCGTGAGTTTGTCCTGCTTACCTCTAAGAAGCTGAGAAAGTAAGAGGTACATGAAGATGTTGATCACATAGAAACTTATCTTTTACATGTATACACAGTTGTTATAATGTAACATGCCACTGCTTCTTTTTCAGTTAAATTTTTGTTTTTATTATAAGAATATAAAAATTGGTCAGCAACTGGAGACAAATATATTAATGCTTCTACTGCAGAAAAGCCTGTCATGTTAATTGCAGATAAATGCATTCTTCTGATAAGGTCTGAGGTATTGCATATTTGCATACTTATTTTCTTGAATTAGTTAATTCTATAAGGATACTAGGATCTTAAAGGGAAAAATATTATAGTTTTGGAAATATCCAAGAATATGCATAACCAAGCAGTATTTTTAAACACCTGTTACATTTGGCTTCAGAATCTTGTGTATACACACACATTCATATTCTATCTATCTACCTCTCCCCACTGAAGGAATATAATTTAGCTATGTATTTAAAAAAAGAAAACAGTTTTACATCCATAAATGATGAAGCAAGGTCAGGTATAAAATGTTAGAAAGTTACAGCCATTTTATTTAGTACTGAGCGAAGGCGAGTAATTGAACATAATTTCTTGATAATTGTTGCTCACAGTTTTAACAAGAACAAAAATCAATATAACTTTATGTTATCTTTGGCATGTTGTAAATTCAAAAGGATAGCCATTTCTTTAGCAGCACTGTGAGGTAAAAACACCGTAGAACGCACTACTAAATCTAACCTTACAAGAAGAAAAAGGTAGTACAACGAATGAAAGCATCAGTGTCAAAAGGAATGGTGTCTTAAGGAAAATATTTACAAAATAAATGATGGTATAAAACCTATACTAGTTAGGAAAAAATTATAGTTTATCACAACCTGGGGACCTATTGTTTTCAATTTCAGCTTTTACATTTTTATATAATTTCTTTTTAACAGCATTTCTGTTGTGAAGGGCAATGAAACTCTAGTGAATATAAATTTCAGTATCAAAATGACAGTTACATAAATTCCCAAGTGTTAGGTAAGTGGCAGAAAATGAATTTTTAAAGATGTGGCAGTAGCAAACTATGCTCTCTTTGCATAAATCCTGGTCAACACATAACTAACAATATCATTTCTGTTTTACCACATACTCCCCCCCTTTATATTATGGACTATAACGCAAAAAAAATTCTCAAACACAAACTATGCTGGAATTTGGATACTTAATTAAAAAAAGGTTTCTGCCTATTCTTTCCTGGTGGTAAAAATAACTTTACTGTACTAAGAAAAGCTTACACTTTTGATATAAGTGGTATTGGTTTGAGAAAAAGAATTTAAGTGAGAAGTAAATTCCTACCTGAGCAATATTAGTTGATTAAAAGAAAAAGGCAACAAACTAGTCAAATAATGTCAATTATTAATAAGTAAACATACATATTAATATATTCTCTATAACTCTCCCAAATAAAATTGGATATTTAGCAACTATTGTCAAGAATAACTAATAGTCATAACTAGACAAAGGAAAAGCAACACTGTCATTCCCAGGAGATATTGTTCATGGTTTAGAAATAAGAATAAAAAGCAAACCTTTACTGGGTATATGTTCAGAGACATATAGTTCTAAACATTTAGCTTAAGGGCTTTTTGTTAATCAATAACTAAAATGTATATATTTTCTAATATAATGTAAGCAATTTTGAATTTCTTTGTTTTAAAAGTAATTTTCTTATTGTAATTTTCTTCATATTCCAAAGAAACACATGCTTGCAATCTCCAAGTATAGGTCTTCTACATATTAGAAATCAAGTGGCATTTTAGATGGTCAAGCAATATTATTTTACACAAATTATAGAATAGATTCTATCAGATTGTAAGACTAAAATGAGGAAAAATCAGTCCATGAGCATAATGGATGTTCTGAATAATCACTATTGATGACATTACATTCCTGCCGATAACACAATTATTAATCATTAAATTATCTCAGCAATCACTGATATCGAGATAAACACTAAAAATTGCCTAATAAGCATTGAAATGAAAAAAGACACTAAATAAATTTAAATGTAACTAGTCAATCTGGATTTACTGTGGCTTGCCTTATTGTTGAAAAACATTGTAATAAAAATGAATCTGAGTCCTAAAATCTAAACAAAGAGTCTAGAAATGGGATCCATTTATAGTTTTCAATTGAATTTCTGTGATTATTTTCTATTAATACAACAGTGGGTTGAATAAATGTCTTTATGTTATTAACTATGTATTGTGAGAAATTAAAATACAAAATAACGAGTTTAACAACATGTAAAGAAGTGACTAGCAATAATTTTCCCTCTCCATACCACTTTGATATGAAGTCGTTCACAATATAAAAAAGCTTGGAATATTTTAATACAAAAAAAGAATGCATGGAAAGGAAGGCACTCCACAAATATAAAACACTGTATTGAATGAATGCGTTGACCCTGGGAACTTCTGAGTATGTTCCTTAGTCCCGAAACTTCAACAATAACTGAATTTAAAATTATCCTTGTTTGATGAGATTGTTTGAAATTCATGCAACTAGAAACACATTTGATTAATAGTGTTCTTTATTAGAAAATGCTAATTCTCTACTAGGCACGAATAGGAAAATGTGAATTAATTTAGTGATACAGCTTTCCCATTATTTTGTTAGCTGAACTCTACTGTTCTTAAATTTGAAGTCTTGATGTGGGGAAAAAAGAAAGGAGTAAGGTCCTTTTGGAGTACTGAATCCTTCTGAGGATTTGGTAAATCTTAATGGCAAAGAACTATTGTGAGGTGATAAGATAGGATAGTGAGGGGCTTAGAAAACCAGATGAAAGATAATGCACAAAAAGGACAAACTGTTTAAGGTATAATTTTCAGCTTGCCTTAAGTTATTGTTTTTTTTTCTTCTTTATATATGAAGGGCCTCTTCTAGTTAGCATACTATTAATCAAGTGATAACAAACGAGTTCCTACAAGCAGTATTATTTTGACATGTTTCAGTGGGAAAGCATAAACACTAAACTCCCATTGTTAACTTTGTGGGTGCCAAACAAATGCAATCCCTCCAAGATAACCAGAGATGCTATTTAGAAGGTACTGGTGTGTTTAATTACCAATAGTAAGAAATCAGAAAACAAAAACCAAAAAATAATAATAGAATAATATTTAGTCATTCCTAACAAAATAAGTTAAAAGTCTGATAGCAGAATATCAGTCACCAACACTGCTTCCTAATATTCTTGCAAATGGTTTCGGTTTCCTGAATATTCACTCATGAAATTATGTGCTTTCCGACAATGGACTTTTAGTCTACCTTAGTAGACCCAATGTTTTCTCTTTGAGAAAAATAAGTTCAATATCTTCTCCTTTCGGGAATGATAAAACATCTCCAAGTTTTACCTCAAAATGTGCTGCTGTTAAATACTACCAAACAATGCAAAATAAAGAACCCATTAGAAACTATAGCATGCTAAAGTTTTATGGAAAGTTTATTTTAACTGGTCACTCATTTAAAGTTTTTTTTTTTTTTTTTGAGAAGTACTTGAACCTTCATTCATTCCACTTGGACTTATTCTAGCCATAACGGACATGATTAGGCACCCTACTTCGATAAAACAAGGGTATTGCCATGTCTTTCTTTTATAATAATGTTGTCTTTCTGCTAGTTTTGTTAAGTTAGGACATTTGCAATTTCTTGCAGCAAGTTTCTCACAATTAGGCAAATGCTCTGGCATGCTATTCACTGCTTAATCCTTAGTGTTCCTTTCAAATCAGGCTGTACAACATAACCCTCTGAGCAAACAACTAAAAATTATGGTAATCTTTTTAACCCATTGCTTCTATAAAAGCTAAATGATCATTTTTTATTTTAGTTTCAGTTTCTCTAATTTTATTAGCTGGAAAGTACATATGGAAATAGTATGTGTCCTAAAAATTCAACAGCAAAGTTATATCTTTGAGTCTGACAAAACACTGATTAAGAATGTGTAAGTGCACAAACATGATAATGACAGGAGCACAAAAACTCAAAGTATATGGACACAAATTTTTAAATGCAAGTGCTTATTGTAGTAAGCAAAAAAGGGCCAAAATGAACCAAACTGGAACACAAAATGCACAAATATAACTCTAAGACTAAGTAATGCTATTATGTGGTATCAGATCAGCTGTTATTTAATATTGTTTAAAGTAAATTACTTTAAAAAATACCTCAAAGTAAGAATACATATTTTTATATATCATGTTTAGAAAACAAATATTTGTGCATGGATACAGATCACTTACATTTTAAAGAGAATACATATAGTTTGTTTTATTAAATACCAACATTACATGTCTTCTAGCCTAAATTGTATACTCAGTAATCAGTTCTTTCTGAACTAAGGAAAGTAAAATGTTTAGCAACCAGTACACATAGCAACACAAGTACACATTTCTATTAACTAAACAAGACTGACAGCCTCCAGCTTACATTCATAAATTATTTCTGTCAGTATTAGTAGTTAATGATATTTTCCAGGACAACATAAAATGATATTTTAAAATTTCAGCATTTAAAGAAAACAGTACTTATTATACAGTGGTTCTGTACCATAAATTTACTAAAAACAAATTTGGTTGGTTTATTTTAAATCTGATTTTTAAATGTACTCTATTTCTGTGTAAATCATTAATGTTGGTTTGTTATTTAAAATGTTAGATTATCTTCTTGAAGTACAACTATTACATAGAATCATCTAATGCTTACTGAAAAATACTATATGGTTTCATATGTGCTAGGTGCACAAGTCCACTATAATAAAACTTCAACTACATCACCATAGGATTCAAGGTAGATCAATATGCTACACTGCAGCTCAAATCACATGGAAATCAGAAATACAATAGTGTAACTCTATTTATAAAGGGGAAAGATGATTAAATTCAACTGGTTAACTTCAAAGTCAGCTTACATAAGACTAAGATAGCATCAATACCATGTGCTTCATATTAAAAGGCTTAACTATGACATATTTAGGAGATTATAATACCAACATGAAACCTTTGAATAAAAATGTCTTCACTTTTACTACAATTCCATTAGCTGTAAAACATTAGAAGCCTTATGGAAACTTTCTCTAGATTTAAGCCACTTATGGATAATATACAAATATGTTTGCACACATTATTAGTGATTTAATTATTCTATCAAAACTTTGGCACCAACCATATCAGAAATTCATATATTAGCACTATGGATTTTGCTCTGGCACCTAACTATTCTCACTACATTTAGTATCTAAACACACTCAAATGAAAGGAGTCCTTTGGCTATCCACAAGCTACTAGAATACTTTTGTTTTTCTTTTAAGAACAAAAATGCTATTCTTCAGGATACAATGTTAAAAATACTGTCATTGTTTAGCATTATGACATTTATAACATATGAAAAGCATCTTGATTAATATTAATGATCCCTTAAACTATTTTTGTGTAAAATAATATTAGGTTAACTTTGAAAGAAATTTGGTGAGTTAATGTTCAGAAAAGTTAAGACCTTGTGGACATCAATTATATAGTTAAACAATTGGACACTACTGCAAACTGACACTATGAATATTATGGACCTATGTATGTTTGTTTAAAATTCCAACCTCCAAAAGAGAGGCTTATATAGAATATTCAAGTAATGTGGCAGGAAAAAAAAATACCCTTGATAGAAAATTAGGCAAAAACCAAACCAAAGCAACCGACAACACATTTAATTTTCTCTTCATCCAGTTAGCTGAGGAATAGTATGAATCTTACAAGCCAGTGGATGTTCGCTTTTTCATGCTCCGTCTCTGAGCTAAACTTGAAGCAGCAACAGGCTCTAGAATTGGTTGGAAAGTCTTGGGAGTCAAGGCAGAATATGTTGCAATCACTGCTTCCTAAAATAATGACAAAGCATTACAAGTTCAGTAACAGTCTCTGTAGGAAAAAAGTATTTAGTAATACACCACAAGACCTCTACTTATGAAATTTTCCCTTTTACATAGCTGTTATAGTAAGGGCCCAAGTTATAGCACCAGAAACAGCTAAGTTGCACATACATACATACATACATACATACATACATACATATGGTTTGAAATAATTATACAATAGAAATTTTATTTAGCCATAAAAAAGAACAAAATATCATTTGCAAAAAAATGGTTAAAGTTGAAAATAGTCAAGTTAAACAAAATAATGTAGAATCTAAAAATAAATGCTGCACACTTTTCCCAATATGTGGTATCTAGGCTTTGAAAAGACAATGGGACTATTGGTACTAATACTGTAACTGGGGTAGAACAAGACAAGGTGGATGGGAGAAAGGAATTCTCAGAGGGTATTAAAGAGTAAGTAGGATCAAAATACATCATATGCATATAAGAAAAAATCAACATGAACTCCATTTATTTTGGGAAATTTATATAAGCTAAAAGATAATTTTATCAGAAAAGGCATAGTAAAAAAACATTAAGAGTTCATGAATGTTTATAAAAAAATCTATCTTCAAGAAATAAAGATATTTTATACATCAATGGGTAACATGAGATACACATTAAGCGTGTGTTCATTTTACCGTAACAACATGTGATGCATCATTTGTCTTTGGCTGATCCCTCGGCAACTGTTCTCTGTGGGTTATCCAAGAGTGTTTTAATACTTGTTCAGCAGTATAACGCTGACGTGGGTCCATGTGAAGCATATGAGAAAGCAAATCCTAAATGGATACAGAAATTTACATGAAAATACGTAATTCACATTTCCTCAAAATATGAAAGTATCAGTAATTATAATGCTTTATCAATACTTAAGAAAAACAGTATATATACTCTGAATGGTTAACTTTCAGTGTGCATATATATATTTTAAAGTCACAAATTTGAAAGGGAAAAGATGGAGAGAAGGGGGGGCAAGAGCGATATAGATGCAGTGCTCATATATGAAATTCTCAAAAAAAATCTAAAGACAAAAAATAATCATGAATCAGATCTTTCTATTTTGTAAATCCTTGTGTACCAAGTTTCTAGAACTGGGATTTAGTTAGTAACAAAAGAGGAAATAAACATTTAAGATAGCAGGACACTGAGAATATTTTAAGTGGGCAAGAAAAGAGCTACAGAATTTTGCTAGAAAGCTAGAACCCCAAGAAATAATGGTTTGCATATCGAGATAAAATACAAAGGGGAGGCTGTCATGCAGTTAGCTAATCTATTCAATAAGTAAGGGCTTTCTGCATTGCACGCTGATGACAGTAGAACATAAACTTCATGTCAGCAAGTACTGTTATAATAATGGTCCAGTCATCATTGGTCTTCATCAAAATGACTATGAATATTTGATTTTTCTTATAATTATAACTGTGATAGAATATAACTTCATAGTAACATACAAGTTTACATACACCAAAGCATGCATGTAACAATTTGAGTAAACTATATAACTTTTAGGAAAGAAGTAAAATCACCTCAACAAGAATTTCTTAATAGAGAAAGACATAATTTGTGCAATTTTTATTACCCAGAACAATGAAACTAAGATGACAGATAATAACTCTTGTATTCTCGCAACTCGGTAGGCTGAGCCAGGAGTATTACAACAAATTAAAGGCAAACATAGGATATATGTTAAGTTTGGGACCAGCACTGTTTGACTATATTTTTTATAAAGAGGAAAAGAAAAAACATAATTTGTTAAAAATATTTCAAAGTTTAAATAATCAAAATAACCAACGTGGAATAGAAAAATTGTGCAAACATAAACAGAAATTGAATATTGAATAGGACAGATGCAAAATTCTCCAGGGAACAAAGAGAATAATGAGAAAAAGAAGAGTGGGTTTGAGGGCATATGATTCATATATATTATATATTTGTATAAACTCTATAAAACCTAGTGACATATAAAATGAGTATATGAAAATAAAAGATAATGAACATTTCAATAAAAGACTTAGTGAATCAAAAAATTAATAAGTAACTTATTTTTTAGCAAGCCTATTACTACACACATAACAAAAGGAATTAAAATCAGCATATCATAAATATATCTGTATTACAATATTCACAACAGCACTATTGACAATAGCCACAAGATAAGAACAACTTATCTGTCCACCAACTGTGAAATGGATAAAGAAATGCCACGCCTATAATTCATGGTAGTGCATGTGTGCATGAGTGAATATTTTGTGTATCTATGTACATGAGTTTATATATGTACAAGATAGAATACCATTCAGTCACAACAGAATGAAATTCTGTAATTTGTGACAACATGGATGGAACTGGAGATCATTATGTTAGTGAAACAAGCCAGGCATAGTAACACAATTATGACATGATTTCACTCAGCATGTGTAATGTTAATGCAGTCAATCTCATAGAAATGAGAGTAAAATGTGGGGAGGGTAGATGGGTAATTTTGATCAGTTACCATTGGATAGCATCAAGAATTTCTGGTATGCTACCACAGAGAAGTGTGACTATAGATAACAACAAACACCTAGAACAGAGAATTCTTCAATGTTTCATTTTAAAGAATTAAGTGTTTGAGGAGATATATATGTTAACCTACTTTAAACATTACACTATATATATATATATGTATGTATTAATGCAGTGTAAGTTATATCATTAATATGAAAAAGTTTTATGGTTTATGTATCATTTAAATACAAATATAAAATAAGTATGGCAAAGTGTCATATACCTGCTACACCAGCACTAGGAAGGTAGAACCAGGAAAATCAGGAGTTCAAGGTAATCTTTGGTTAAGTAGCAAGTCCCAAGGGAATCTGAGCTATATAGGGAACTGTCTTAAAAAATAAAACAGTCCCTTGCCCAGCAACCCACACATTATATTAGAAAACAAAAGCAAAATTTCTATAGCTCAAGAACTTCCGCTTTTGATCAGATAGAATTCCAAGGTCTGGATTTACTTACTCTGTTGAAAAGTCAAAAATATAAAACAAAAACCAAGTTTTCAGATCAAAGTAAAAAAAAAACCCCAAAAATCCCAAACAAACAAATCGATCTTCAAGAGATGGACAATAAATCAAGTGAGCATCATGATTGCCCAAACACACCACAGTGAGTTTGTTCTGGTCACTGTGCAAAGAAAGAAGGATCAGCCTGTGGAACTGATTGAGGAAACAGAAGAGTCATTCACAGAAGACCAACATAGTCAGAAGACAGAAAATGAAAGTGGTGATAGAAAAGAAGAGAAAATTAGAGACCTACAGATGATTTCCTTCAAGCATACAGATTATTACATACCTATGAAGGAGGAAAAAACTCAAGAGAAATATCCGAAAAGACTGGATGAAACTTAGAACTAATACATGATAGTGTCCACAAATTTTCACAAGTATTGCATGTTAATGCAAAATGTTTCATTCATTCTCATTTGAAATATATTATATGAAGAATATTTTTAGTATATTGATTATAATCTTTTAGACTGCAAATCTTTTAACATAATTTTATTCCTTTTTTCTTTTTTATTGAGCTATACCTTTTTCTCAGCTCCCCTCCCTTCCTCTCCCTACTCCTTCAATCCTCTCCCATGGTCACTATGCTTCCAATTAACTCAAAAGATCTTGTCTTTTTCTACTTCCCAAGTAAATTATATCATAACCTTTATTCTTTTTAAGAAATTGTTCTTTTTAGAAATAATTTATTTGCATGGTTTATGCAGGCAGTAACTAAAAATAAAACTGATGAAAAAAACTCAAGAAATTATGTAAAGTGGGGAATATTTATGCTTCTATCAACTTTACTCATAAAACACTTTGCCTAACTGGTGAGTAGTCTGAGACTAAACACTTCTGTAGTCTTCTCTAAGAAAAATCTAAAAAATGAAGATGTAGAACTATTACTGCTTCCTCAAATTAACTAATGCTTAGACCAAAAGCCAAAAATATTTATAGGAATAGAAAAGTACCCAATATCCATTGGTATAAAATTGATAATTTTTGCCATCTTACCAAAAATTAGCAATCATACAAGACAAGCAAGAAAGGACAATGAATAAAAAATGAAAACTGACTCAGAACTGACACATAAGAATTTCCAAACAAAAATTCTAAAAGAATTACAACTCTAATCCAAAAATTTAAAAGTTGAGACTGAAGATATTTAAAAGAGACTCAAATCAAATGTCTAGAACTGAATAACGAAAGATGAGGTTAAAAATAATTCAATATAAAAGTAGGCATAGCAGAAAAGGCGACTGGTACAAACAATAATAGCTATTAGCGCCAAAGAAATAGACTATTAAAACAGGCAAAAAAAAAAAAACCAAAACGGAGCATCAATAAGCTATGTGAATACTCAAGAAATCTAGCATGCATGTACAACTGGAGGATCAAAGTCAAAGGAGAAAGAAAAATTGAAAAAAATGTGCCCCTCAATTTCCAAATTGTATAAAAATCACAAACATGCCACATATAATAAAAACAGAGATGAGAATAACATCAATTTCATTTCAGAAAACATTTTAAAAGAAAATATAGTGGAAAAATAGTTTTTAATATACTGAAAGGAAGAAGCAATGCCAACCTCATGGTTTTTATTATATAGCCATATCCTTCAAAACCAAACATGAAGATGGTGGAAGAAAGATGTCTAGAATATTTCTGTGTCTCCACCAGTCTACTCTATAGTCTACCAGCATTAATTGTAGTGGCTACAGGAAAAGGTTGATGAAAGAAAAGGTGAGGGAGGGTCCCAGCAAACATTAGACAGAGATAAGGTAGAGTCCAGCAATGCTGGGAAAGGTGGGGGGGGGTGTTGGTATCAATCTGCTGGCAGCCTTTTTTTTTTTGCCTAACAAGAGAGAAAACAATTAAATGCCCAAATGCCTCCAATACGAAATAAATCAAAACACAACACTGAGAGCTCCACACTATATATCTTTAGGAAGTAAGAAATGTTGGCAACTTTGATTGTTTTATCTTGCTATTATTTCTTATGCTTTCAACCCACATATGCTTCTCTTCCCTGTCTTCCTTGTTTCTCTATCCTTTCTTCATACGCAATCTTTTCACTACTTAATTGTTCACACTTCTAACTTCAGTAAAATTTACATTCCTAAGTTTTATTTTTCTTTAAGAACCCTAACTATACTAGTTCCTTTCTTCCCTATCTAACCCTTTATATTGGTAGTTGGTACTTCTAATTGCTTTTTCTTACATTTAAACATTTGGTTTGCTTTTGAATTATTGTCATGTTTTCCCTCCTTTGAGTGCTAATGTGGATTGTGTTTTGAAGTGAAGGCTGCTTGGCCTTAATTTCAACACTTGGGAAGTAGAAGGAGAAGACTCTCTGTGAGTTCAAGGCCTCCTAGAGTTACATAATGAGACACTGTATAAAAAGAGATGAAAGGCTGTTCATGTAGAGGATATCTTCGAACAAAACAGAAACAGGTATCCATGCCACACTTTTAAGAGACTGAACCTGAGAATCAATCCATGAGAGAGAGTAAGGAAAAGATATGCAAAAAAGACTAAGAGCCTATTAAATAAAATTATAGCAGAAAAAAGGAAATATTGGGAAAGATACAGATACCTAATACAAGAAACATTTAAAACCTAAAATGGATATGATCAGAAAGAACTTTTCCATATTACATTATAGTGAAAATATTAAGCTAAGAAAAGACAAAACTCTTGACCTTTAAAGGATTGATCTCTTTACAAAGCATATTTCAACGCACAAATCACCTGCAAAGACTTTGATATAGGTGTGTCTTCTATCTATCTGATGATTTCATTGGTTAATTAATAAAGAAACTGCTTGGCCTGATAGGTAAGAACATAGGTGGGTGGAGTGGACAGAACAGAATGCTGGGAAGGAGGGAAGTTAGTCAAATGCCTGAAGCAGTCGCCATGCCTCTCCTCTCTGAGTCAGTCGCCATGAAGCCAGCCACCAGGTCAGACATGCTGAATCTTTCCTGGTAAGTGACCGCCTTGTGGTGCTACATAGATTAGTAAATATGGGTTAAAACAAGAGAGAGTTAGCTAGTAAGAGGCTGAAACTAATGGGCCAGGCAGTATTTAAATGAATACAGTTTGTGTGTTGTTATTTCGGGTGTAAAGCAAGCCGTGTGGGATCCGGGCAGGATGAAAAGCAGGCCTGCCCGCCTTTTCACTATAGAATGGCGCCCAACGTGGATAACTGAATCCACAGAAAGCCTGAGAAAGCTTGGGAAAGAGTAGAGTAAAGCATGCTTTCTTGGTTGCAGCAATTTCTGGGGTCTGGCTCTGCTTGCAAGAGGCAAGAAGCACTCTCATCTAAGAGAGGCTTCCTGACTCAGCTTTAGCTGCAAAACCCTGAAGCTCTTTTAAGAGGTCCCACCACGAAACACTTAAACACTTAAACGGTGTTGATGAAAAGCTGAACACATGCTTTTCGGTTTTCAGCTGTAGCAGGAAAAAAGTTGCGCTGTTTTAAAATGCCGGCTTCCTGGGCCGTCCTGCCAGGGCAAACTCTGACTCTTTCAGGCAGGCAGTCAACTGAGTGTGGTCTGTTAGCAGAATGTTGCAGCTTGCTTGCTGGCAGGGACCTTGAAACGCCATAGAGTTGTGGTGATAAACATGACTACAGCAGGTACCTCTGCCAAGAGTCTGGAAAGCTAAGGAATGGGCTGGATTCAGCCTTCAAAGCCACGGCTTTAATCCTATCTACCCATATTGCTCAGTAATTTAAAGGCTCCTGTGGTCAGAAAAAGAGAGAGAGATACAGTAAAGAGAGATGAAAAAACAAAGAAAACCTCTAAATGATTTACAGTGTGAAGCTAAAGATTAAAGTTCTTAAAAGTAAAAAAGAAAAAGAAAGAAAGAGGGTGGTTTGGGTGTGGTGGTACACACCTTTAATCCCAACACTTGGGAGGCAGAGGTAGATTGACCTCTGTGACTTCAAGGTATGGCAGGACACACCTCTAATCCCAATGCCTAGGAGGCAGAGACAGATGGATCTCTGAGAGTTCAAGGACAGCCTGGTCTACAGAGTTATTCCAGGACAAAGATATACAGAGAACCTGTCTCAAAAAGTAAAAGTAAAAATAAATGAAATAGAGGTTAAAATAAAGCCACACAAAGATGGAAAATACACAGAGAATCTTGATACTGTATGCTATTATGCTCTCTTTTAATTGTTTGAATGCTGAGGAAGGAGCAACAACTGCTAAAGATATTTGTTTATAAATGCTGCTGAACTAATCCAACATAGATATTTTGAAAATACCTTGACTTCAGAATTTGGATCTAAGGATATGATACTTTGGAAAAGAGATTCTTCTTTTGTTTTCACAGAGGATGAGACCCTGTGGATTGCTTCTATTCCAGTATGGTATGATGGACCACGTCCTCCTGAAAGGTTGCTGTGAAAACCCTCAAAAAATTACTTCACTCAACTGCCAACTGAAATGAATCTAGCACACAGGTTACACCATGAAAGATCTGATTAACAGCGTCCCCATTCAGCAGGAAGCAGTTTGGAGAGAAAAAAACTGCGCCCATGTTCCCAAATATTGTTTATAAATGTTCTTTTACATTTAAAGGGGGATATGATATAGATATGAATAATTTGCATTGGTATGTATTTTAAGGTCAATTTTCTTCTATGTATATGTATTTCTGATATTGATTGCGGTATTGTTATTGTGTAGTTCATTTAAAAATGTAATGTATAATTAGGAAATATAGGTTGTTAATGAATAATCATCGATAATAGTCAAGCTTGTAGTCATGTTAGTTAGATTTTCTAGATATATAGAGATATATTTCAGTTAGATAGGCATCCCTAATATCTTTTGAAGACTACAGAATATGGCATTTAAATGTTTTAATAACTTAGGGCTTTTCATGACAATGAGACACATCTGCTCCTGGCAGCACCAGCTACTTCAAGAGGAAGATGGGCATCAAAGAGGCTCCTTATGGAGTTTGCTAGCCATTTGGGCAAGAAACTGCTCTTGCCTGGACTGTTGGCATAAACTGGACATAGAGAACCCTCAGAGAGAGGACTGCTGACCTTGCCTAAAGGTGAGATGATCTTTCGGGGTTCCTGATTCATGAAAGAGTCTACGAGACATTCTGCAGGACACAGCAGATACAGACTGAACTGCCTTTGAAATTTCCTGCTTCATGGAAAAATCTGCTGGATACTGTGGGCCTGAAGGCTGAAGATGGATACCTCAACAATACAAAAGAACTTTGGGTGACTGTCCAGACAGTGAGATGTCTCTGTCATTTCTAAGTTTGGAAGTTGCTTATTTCTTGTTTACTTAAGTAATATTGTGTCCTTCTGGAGTCTTTGATGGAGTTGAAGAATAAATAGATAGTTATAGTTTTCCTTAGTTATGATAAAAGATAAAGTAGATATAAATATTGTAACTGTAATTCTTGCATGATAACTGTTTTGTTATCTGTAATTTTACTGTGTTAAAGTGAAAGTCTTTCTTTTTTGTTTAAACAGAAAAAAAGGAAATGATATAGGTGTGTCTTCTATCTATCTGATGATTTCATTGGTTAATTAATAAAGAAACTGCTTGGCCTGATAGGTCAGAACATAGGTGGGTGGAGTAGACAGAACAGAATGCTGGGAAGGAGGGAAGTTAGTTAGATGCCTGAAGCAGTCGCCATGCCTCTCCTCTCTGAGTCAGTTGCCATGAAGCCAGCCACCAGGTCAGACATGCTGAATTTTTCCCGGTAAGCGACCACCTTGTGATGCTACATAGATTAGTAAATATGGGTTAAAGCAAGAGAGAGTTAGCCAGTAAGAGGCTGAAACTAATGGGCCAGGCAGTATTTAAATGAATACAGTTTGTGTGTTGTTATTTTGGGTTTTAAGCTAGCCAGGCATCTGGGAGCCAGGCGGGACGAAAAGTAGGCCTACCCGCAATGCCCTACTACAAGACTTAAAACTTAACAAGGGGAAACAAACAAAACCATCATCTGTGCATTAAACCTTATCTGAACTTTTTTACTTGCCAAAGAATTTTGAATTTTCTAAATGGTATAAATAGTGACATAAATGAAGCAATGACAAATAATTTAAGGAGGCACATGTTTGCAAAAATTGAAATGTACTGTCATAAATTTTACTCAGAAGGGTCTCAGTTGCTGATTATCTGCCATATAGCAAACTACAATCATATTATCTCCAAATATTTGAACACTTACTAAGTATCACATATGCAACCTGTTTCAAAATACCCACAATACTAAAATAACATATATGAGGTGTCTAATCTTTGTAACAACCTCAAGGTAGGTATTCTAGCATCACATTTTGATATGGTAACTGAGATAAAAATAGGTTAGATAACAGTCTGAAAGTCACAAACTTAGTAAGTCATAAAGTCAGGCTATGCAATCTATGCACCATCCTATGTCTTAATTGCTATTCTAGATGACCTTTCATCCTTCACCTATCATACTAAAAAAAAAAATACTTGAATTTTAAATAATTACTACAACTTTATATTTTTGTTTCTTTGTTTCATTTTTTTAGAAGCAGATTCTCATTTACCATAGGCTAGCCTTGACCTTCCATATACCCAAGTCATCCTTGAACAAGATGACCTGGAACTTCTGACTCTCTTGCTTGTACCTACCTGGTATTGGGAAAATAGAGGCATGTGCCATCATCATGTTTAGTTTAATGAGGTATTGGGGAGCAAACCCAGGGTAATAACTACCACATAAATATAGCAAGCAATGTTGGTAGCATTAATTTATAGCATTTATGAAAAAAGTAAAATCTTATATTTCTAAAGAAAAAATTCAATTTCATAATGAAATGTGACATGAAGAGAAGCTATAATAATTTGAGACTTGAATCACTACACATGAGTAAAAGCTATAAATCAAGGCTGTGCCAAGCAAACTGTGTTTTATGCCAAAACCAACACGTACTTCATAAATGGTTTCCAAGTGCCTTAATAAAAAAGGAGTTCATTTATATATGGAGTACTGATTTTAACACAAACATGTATTCTACTGATATATACCTTAATATATACATGCAGTAATCATGACTTAGACATAAATCCATACCAGACTTTTATTATAATTTCTTCCTAATAAAGACAGTATCAGAATGGTGATTAGTTTTTACTAGCAAATGTATTCATAATAAAATATAAATATTTTGCTACTTAAAAAAAACTGAACTTGTTTGAAAAGGACTTTATCTTATTTCTTTTAAATTTCCCTAAAAAAAAGCAAGTTCTCCTTGATAGAATGATTAGCAGAGGATGGAAGATCAAAAGTATCATTATCTTAAGCAATATTCACTGAATATTTTGATGGCTAAAAGAAAAATGGGAAGATTCCAATAATTTGCCACTTACATATGACTACTTTTATGATATTACTGGCCAGTTTTTGAAAAATTGTACTTGACTATGACAAAGAACATTCACGTATAATATAGTTATTATATCAATATACAGGTATTTATACTTATACTATAGCAGGGTATTTATACTTTGATAATATATTGAAACAATGATCAACAAAATTAATAAATTCATCTAAACTGAAAGCCTAAAATTTCTTATCATCTATATCTACTTGTAGTAAAAGCTTTATAACTGACATGAATACAAAAATACAGCAAATTTTCTATTCACTTCATAATACTCAGATGGCAAACGTACCAGCTGTACATAGTAACAAAATATAAGCTTTCAATTTTGATCACACATTTCTATTCAACTTCATTTGGTATATGTGATGTATGACAGACGCTACAACCATAAAATTCCACCAATATAGCTCCCAAATAATGTCCTGAACTGAATGACCTCAATAGACATGCTAAAAAAAAAAGCTCAAAAAAACTTAACCTAGGCAACAAAGAAATGCTTTGAGCAAGAAACATTAGTCTTTCCCAGAGACGAGCACACCAACTGGTTATCCCAGATGTTCAGTCCTGAAAACATACACACAGGTGACATTATACAGATTGGGCAGGTTGATTTTCACACACAAACACAGACACACAGCAATGATTAAAGAAAAAGAGGCCATGAATTTAAAAGAGAAAAGTGGGTTACATGAAAGGAGTTGGACATAAGAAAGGGAAAATAAAGAATTATAATCTCAATAATAAGAAAATTAAATAAATAAAAACTGACATGACAATAAAAGAAAACCATACAATAAGTATACATTGGAATATTGTTTCAGGATTTTAATAATTTAATATGAACAAAGTAAACCTGAACATATTTATGATTTATACCTTAGCTCCATCTGAAATATTGTCCCAGTTCCCACCACTCAAAGAGAACTTCCCATTGCCTATACGCAGGAGTATTTCTTCAGGAGTATCATTGGGTCCATTGGAAAATGGAGTGTAGCTGTTAATAAAGTAGATTTTAATAAACATGCAAAGGTACATTTTGTACATAATTGAAAGTGATGGCTAAAAGTCTATATACAAATATAAAAAGGAGCATTATTATGAGGTAAGAACATTATTTAATTATTCTCTTTACTATTAATATAAAATCATGTATCTTAAACAATGAATTTAATTTTAATGAATTATTTGACAAAGTAAAGAATTTTACTGATTACTTCTTTGCTTCCTCTGATCAGCAAATTAAAAGTGGACTTTTATATAAACATATAGTATTATAATGAGACCACAATAAAGCGCAAACATTCTATTTTGAAAGGCTTACGGTCAGCAAGGAAATATATTTACTAGGAAGAAGTTTCAATTCTTACATATTTATAATATATTGTACCAATTCTGCTTATTCACCAACGTTTTATTTTTATGAATATAATTAGTGAAAATAAGTTACAATTTTCAGTTAATATCTATGAAAACAAATATTATATTTAACATTGATGACAATGTAATAAAAACACAGCCTCTGAATTATGTACATAAAATTACTTATGGGTTGATAGAAATTTATAAATTTTAGGTGGATTTTAAAAACTAACTTGACAAAAGTGATCATTTTTGTACCACTTTATTAGATGTAACCAAAATTTCTTTATACTTGAGAACTGGAAAGCTGATTTATGGTTAAAAGTATTAGGAGACAGCTTGCAGTAAAGTCTTCATTCCTTCATCTAACAATTGGGCTTAAATAGCATCAAACACATACTTATATATAATAATTTCTTACTTAACCATAAAGCAAATATTTGAAAGGAGCAAGGAAGATATTACATTCTATGGTCTAAAACCTATAATATTGACTATATGTGATATGGTACACCATTCTATAAAGAGATTACAATTTTTAAAATTCTGACATATGCAATTATGTACAGCCAATTAACAATTGAACATTACTTTACGTTGCTAAAGTATTTTATGTTTTTATACAGTAGTTAAATTGAGTATTTAAAATGTCATACCTAACTTTCTGATATTTACTAGTTAGCCATTCCTTTTTTTAAATCACAATAATAGATACAACCATAAATATTCACTTTTAAATAAAAGTGCTGTTTCCTATTAAGAGTAAAATATCATTTTAACTAATTATAAATTAGAAACATTAACATAGTCTAATTATTATCATATTTAGAGTGTATCTTCATCCTATTAATGGTGGACATGTATGTATATGCTTCTCTAGTTTAATGTGTAGTATTATATTTTTATAAATCATCTTACTAAATCTGTTACCCAGAATTAAAGTGCTTTCTTAATAAAATTAACTTAATATTAACAAGCTCAGTGGACATGTTCCTATTATAATACACAGCTAATCAATAGTATAGTAAGTTCATTAAATAGTTAACCACACACTGTAAAAATAAAAGGCTTATTGTAAAGTGCCTATTTTATATAAAAACTTTTCTATTTCTCCATTGTTCTCATTTTATAAATAAAAGTATAGATTTGAAAATATTAATGGGATGTCTAACAGTATTTTCTTCTGTACTCTTTCTAGATGAAGATATGCACTCAAGTTCAAATAACAAGAGTTTATAAATATCTTACCCAGCCAACATAGTGTAAAATAGGACTCCTAAACTCCAAATATCACAAGCAGCATCATATCCCTGTTGAGTGAGAACCTGCAAAAAAATTCATGGTATGAAATCTTAGTACTATAAACTCATATCTATATCTAGATATAGATATATTTCACTGCATTATTGTATAGATTCTAATAATTTCATAAATATTAATAATATAAACAAATATAAAATTTTAAATTATTCTATGTCCTGCAAGGGTAAAGGTAAAATCAGCAAAACACTGCATGAACTAGGGTTATTACAGGCTGGTATGTAATACAGACTACACACAAAAAAGAGCAACCCTGTAAGGTTTAAAACTTAAGCTTTCATTCTTCCTCATTTCAAATTCAATAAATAAGCATCTAAACTTAAGACTGATATGTACAAGTGTTTGATGGAACTATACATAATACTGAAGTTTTTTAATTCTGATATTGACTCTTATGAGGGAGATATTAATTATTCCAATTCTGAAGATGACACTGAGGGCAATGTTAAGTAACTGGCCCATCATTAAACTGGTTAGTACTGTAGAACAGGCATTCTTACTAAAAGGAAGTGCTTTTAATATTTAAGAAAACAGCTTCTTATTTTGAGATGGGGTTTTCTTTTAAAGCCCAGCATGACTGAGAACTCCCTATTATAGCCCATGTTGTCCTTAAACGTGTGACAATTATCTTGCTTCAACCTTCCAAGTGCTGGAATTACAGCAGGTATGAGTCATCACATCTTGCTTGATAACTCTTTCGTAGTGGTTGGGGTGTGTGTGTGTGTGTGTGTGTGTGTGTGTGTGTGTGTGTGTTGAATGTGTGTGAATATTTTGTAAAAGGACTACACATTATACAACAACGAATTCCAATTATGATTTATATCTATGTAGCGTGGGTATAACTCTGTAATAAAAAAGATAAAACAAGGTAATAGGAAAACTTGTGTTATGAGATAGTTTGAGACACAAGGATGGTATCATGAAAACAGCAGGATATTTCTGATAAATTCCTAATAGCTTTATTAAATAATTTGTGCAAATAGTTTTGTTTGAGGGACATTATTAACAAATACCAAAACTATTTTTACTGTAAATTAATGTAAGTTCTAAGAACCTCCACAGCCTTTGCTGAAAAACTAAAGGGATGAGGAGACAGGAAGATGGCACAGTTAGCAGTGGTGCTGGTGCCTATTCTGATGACCTGAGCTCGATCCTGACTCCTCTGACTGCCACATGTACACCATGCCATACACATTCTCCTCATGTACACAAACACAAAGAATAAACAAATCAATGTCATTTTTCAAAAAATTTAAAAAAGATAAAATGAGGGCATCATTTTTTAAATTAAGCACACTGCTAAAGCATAAGCAACAAAACAGAAAGATATTAACACTAAAGGCTACATAACCCTCAGTGTGGACTTTTCATCTAGAAAAGGCTAAAATATTGTATTTATGACTTTCACAATTATCAGACATAAAGAATAAGTAACTTGCTTAAAATATATTTATAATTCCTATGAATACATTTATAAATAAGAGCACACATGGTTATGCATGGTGATGCATGCTTGTAATGCTTGCAATCAGGTAGTGCTAGGCCAGTGCTGGCTATATGAGACATTTTCTTAGAACAAATAAAGGACACATTTAAAGCTGAAATGCTATGGAACACTGGACTATAGAAGCCCTAATGAATGCAACCTAAAGCTATATCACACTGTTTTTATTCTTGTATGTTCTCATTTCTTAACATCTCTTACAGTTCTAGGCAACCCATGTTTACCTAGTTTGCCCTACTCATATTTGTACTTTTTGCGCCTTCAGAGTTACCTGAAATGGTAGTTTGTCAGAACATGATCCATAATTGAAGCTGCATTGAGAAAGATTCTGAGAGCTTGATAAATAATGCCAAGACAACAAGGCCGAAGTATTGTAACCTGTTTCTCTATAACAGACACTTTATTTGCCCCCTCCCAGGTATAGTAAATAGAAGTGTGTTTGCTTTAGATTACCCATATCTTATCATCTATTACTATTTAGGCTCATGTTTCCAAAAAGAGGTTAAACCTTGTGACTGTCAAAAGCCTAAACACATGCGACCTTTGCTCATTTGACTTTGTATAACTCTGACAATATAGTGTCTGATGCTTTGAATAAAATTAGCTATTGCATGAAACTTTAGTCTATCTCATTTTAGGGCTTCACTCTCCCATATTCATGTTGCCAACTATAGCAACAACAGTGGCATGCAGCTATAGTCCTAGATACTTGGGAAGCTGAGGCAGGAAAACTGCTTAAATCCAGAAGCCTGAGGCTTAAGAAAAGGTCCAATATCTGTATAATTTTTCTAAGGTATGAGAACAGTGGAACTGTGCAGTAAGTGTTATAATATTATAGTTTATCACACAAATCTTGTTTTTTATTTCCTACAAACTTAGTCACATTCTTTGTGGTTAAAAAAGGACAATATTGTGTTCCATAATTACTCTTCAATGTCCTACAATAATGACTATATAAAACCAAAAAATAAACAAGGCATAGTGGCAGAATTAATGAATGAGGATAGTATTCAGCCTGTAATTTTGTATCTTTTCACTTGCATCAAGATAAATTTAGGACAATAAAAGTCACAATTAAAGTAGTTAATTCTATAATCCTCTCTACCATTTGGATTTGCAAGTCTCCAAAAAGTAACATATAGAAATTCTCATTTCTTTTGCACTAAGTTTAATGCATATTTGACACAAAACATATGACAGCACAATCCATAGGAAAGTAAGGTAATTTCAATATTATATTATCAGAAGCTGTGAATATATCATTCTTTACATTTATTTTAAGTTAAATAGATTCAAGACCATTCTAAGACTTAATCACACATTTATTATCAGTCAGATAATATAATATTCATGGATTTTCTTGTATAAAAGTAAATAATTCAGGATAATCTTAGTGAGATTAGAATAAAGAAATGCACATCTAGGAAGTAAATCATAAGAGGATGACTGAAGCAATACATATGCAAAAACTGAGTGAACATTATTTTTTATTGCTATATTAAAATTGCAGTAACAACGCCAGGTGGTGGCGGTAACAGCCTTTAATCCCAGCACTGGGGAGGCAATGATAGGCGGATCTCTGTGAATTCAAGGCCAGCCTGGTCTAAAGAACTAGTACCAGGATAGGCTCCAAAGCTACAGAGAAACCCTGTCTTGAAAAACCTAAAAAATAAAATGGCAATAACCAGTGATTTTTTATTTTTTAGAAAATCAGGACTCTATGTGATTAAATTATGAAAGCACAGCCCCATAAATTCTATTATTTCTTAAAATATTTGCATGGTTACTTCAATCTTTATGATTCCATTTTAAAATGACTATCTTGTATGTAGTTTAATAGCATATTTTGACAGATTCTGAAAATTTAAAGACTAATGTATTTCATTTCTAAGAACTTAGAAATATTTACTAACTTTCGGCAGGGTCTTCAGCACTTGATAAAATATTTCAAAGGCACTCAAAACACACAAGTGTGAGCCAAAGGTAGTTCAAATAAATGCCAGTTGTGGAGAAGTGCTCTCCACATGCCCACCTGAAAAATTTTCACTATTACAATAAACAAAGTGTCTTTCTGCAATGGAAGTCTGCTAGGATTAAAAAGCAGCAGTGTACTATATCGTACTGTGTATGTATATTCATTAAAATGATGGCTAACCATTAATCCTAAAATGTTTACCTAACCAATAATCTAAACATGCATATACTGTGTGTTTATTTATTTTAATTATTTTGGTGTGCCTTTGGGACACATTCATTCCTAAACTTTTTCTAGTAAGTTTCTAAAAAAAAAAAAAAAACAAGAGAACTATACAAAATTAAGTCAAGATTAAAATTTTCCCATTAAAATAAGTAGTTAATATATTGTTATTTGCATTAAAGATAACTATTTAGAAAATTTATGATGACTATATAGCTTATATTTAGCAGAAGATACCACATTCAAATATTCTGTTCTCCTAACCTATTAAAAACAAAGCCTAGAAATATTTTTTTATGTGCAAGGTAGTATCTCATACACATGAGGGCAGTCCAAATAAAATAACCTCTTTGGGAATATGTACCCTAGATTTATTTCTGAAAAGCATAGCTTCTACCCAGTATAATTCAGCAAATATTGTATATTATAAGTGTCATTAAAATACAGAATAAATCACTCACACATTCATAATTTGTTACAGGCCAAATCATATCAAGAACTTATAAAAGCAAAACTGTATCTATACCCCAATCACATCTAAAGCAAAATTCATGAAAATTAAAATAAGAATAGTTCATTAATAAAGTTACTTTTATATATTCTCATTTTCAGAAAATATTTTCATAACATCTAATTTAAAATATATTTATATATATTATCTGCTTAAAATGATCAATTATTTGATATAAATATAAAATATATATAAGATAAGAATTCACTTTCAGATTATCTGATCACACTTTTCTGATTTGGCAAAATCATTTTTTTCAAAATGAGTTTTAGATATTTGGATTAGTATATAATAACTGCAATTGATAATCAACATCTACAACATGTTAAGAACAATTCCTGACTTATAAACACATGTTATAAAGAAACTTATGTAGCCAGTACAATCCTGATTGACCTTTTACCAATCTTGTCTTACTGCTTCAGGATGTACTAGTACCAGAGAGCTCCCCAAAGTACAATCTGTATTCCTGAACTTTCCAGCCTCATCTTCTCTTACTCTTCGTTCCCAAGGAACAACAGATGATTTATCAGGCAAAAACAATGTTTCTATTTAAAAACAAAAGTGAACCTAAAGGTATATCTTATTCCTAAAATGTATGATTTTTAGCAAGGCATAGTGACACATGCTTGTAATCCCAGCCATCAGGAGGCAAAAGAGACTTTGCTGTGTGTTGCTCTAGTGAATAATAGCTATATAGTAAAACCCTCTTTAAAAATCATACAATTTCTGTATTAGTATATAGCCTAAAAGAACAGACTACTCTGATTAGAAGATATATATTTGATTTAGATGCTAGTAACTACCTGACTTTATATTATAAATTATTATAATTCAAATTTTAAAAGAGCTTTATAGTTATAAAAAAATGACATCTGCTTTTTCCTGACTTCACCAACTTACTTGCCATCACATAGACTTAATTTAAGCAAAACAAAAGCAATGAACAGGAAACAGTAAAACCTAAAGAATACCTCAGGTGCTACAAAGTTTGCAGTGTAGCACGGA
This sequence comes from Arvicola amphibius, assembly GCF_903992535.2. Classification (NCBI taxonomy): domain Eukaryota; kingdom Metazoa; phylum Chordata; class Mammalia; order Rodentia; family Cricetidae; genus Arvicola; species Arvicola amphibius. The sequence continues at coordinate 70,481,716 of NC_052065.1, forward strand.
GTTAACAGAAGTCCATTTTCTCCTCGAAGCTGTTTTGCAAACCCAAAATCACAGATCTTAATAGAATCTGCATTGGCTGATTCATCCATGTACAAAATATTACTGGGCTTAAGATCACGATGAACAACCTTGAATATAAAAGAAAACAGCATTATAATTGTATAACTAAATTTTTGTTAAAACATTTAATATGTTTATAAAAAAATTCCCATTTTATTCCCAACCTATCAAAATAACGAGAAAAGTATTCTGTGAAGTAGACATTACACTATCTGCCAGGTTTCTATCTTCAATTATTGGTTCTACTTTTAGATATAATTGTCTAAAGTTTTACCCAGTGCTCCACGTCCACTTCAACTATTAACTCTTGATATAGTACACAAATTAAGAGCATGCAGACTCAAGAGAATTTAGAAAAGTAAAGAAACAGTGTTGAGTATCACATTTGGTTGAAGGATGAAACAGAGAGTTGTGGGTAGGTTCCCATATCTATGGCTATTACACTAAGAACTAAGAGCAGTCTCTATTATACACATTCATTTGGAAAAAAAATAGTTCTTCTGTTTGAGAAGAGCAGAAAAGAGACAGCAGAAAAACGTAAAAAAAAGTTGAGAATACTATACAGCAATAACCAGGACTGACACATAAAATTAAGATTTTATATGAAAGCAAAGGATATGAAGACATCAAAGCTAATACACTAAACAAGAGATTTCAATTCAAATTCAGCCAAAATTATACTTAAAACAAAATAATAACCACTGAAGAAGAGTAACAAATATATTTTCATAACTTTATATCACCATAGATACAATTACAAACCATCTGATTTACATAAACAAGACAAGTAGAAGATAGCCACAAGAAAAAAAAATTAATCTAGCTCTGATTCTCAGAAGAACCAACTTAGAATCTGTAGAATTTATAAGTGGTTATAAAGATTCTCAACAAAGTAAAACATACATACAATGTATGAAATTCGCAAAAAGTGCAAACTCAGAAGAAAAAATGAAGAAGGCTCAAATAATTGGCAAAACATTAAATTCTGAATGTGATGATTTTTTTGCTTCTATAATTCATTCAATCTAGTTTTATGATTCATACATATTGTATCATATGGTGATATAAAGTTATGAAGATATTTATATTCTGTTACTATTGTCCAGTGGTTATTGTTTTGTTTTCAGTATAATTTTTAGCGGAGTTTAAACTGAAAATCTCGGTTGGTATACTAGGTCTGAAAAATTCATATCCTTCATTTAGCAATGTACAACAATGTATGCTTTTTAGGGACAAGGGCAAAATCTCAGTGTTTAAATCTTAAAAGCCCTTTGCTTACAATATCTGTCATATATAAATGTTCAAAATATCTGCTATTTAAGTGTTCTATAAACAAAATTTATAAAGAAATAAACAGCAGATGTTTATCATATTATATTTTTAAAATTCTGGTTTATCGTGCCTTACAAAACATTGTTATCCTTTAAAATGCTTGCAAAGAGATTGGATGGATTATATCAATAAAATTATTGTATTCCTTTAGTGCTATACAATTTATTTCCAACTACTGAAATCTTCTTAGGTCACATATAAAATTTTTTATTATTTATAAGTGGGGCTACATATAATTTCTACTATATCAATTCTGAAAAGCAGTTTGCATTTTTATTTCATTTTTATTTTTTATTTCAACACATTTACCTTACATATATATGAAGTGACAAAAAGAAATATACAAGTCTTCTCCACAAGATTTAACATATTGATAGTTCAATGTTTAGAATAAAAACTTATTGTCATATTTAGGACATTTGGTGAGAGTCAACAGTCGTTTTGGTGCTAGAATATAATAGTGATAGACTAATTCCAATAATACTTCATTCATATGCCTGTAAATATTTTTCTTTTTTCTTGTCAGCTTTTAGAAGTCTAGGCTTTATGGAACTCACTATTTAGTTCAGGATGGCCTCAAATTTTAACTATTTTTTTTTTGCCTCAGCCATCCATGTGCTAAATTTACAGGGGCGAGTCACTAAAACCCACTTGGATATTTCTTTGATGATTCACAGTTTAAAGTTTGATTAGGCTTCATAATACACACACACACACACACACACACACACACACACACACACACACACACCTCTAACCTTGTCCTATAAATTATCAAGCCGTGTGTGTGTGTGTAGACAGACAGACAGACATATTTCAAACCACTTTCTATAAATTTCACTGTAATACTGAATTTTATTAGTATATTGTATATAAAAATATACAAGAAACACGATATAGGTCCCAGAATTGGAGGAAGAATTCAACTCTAACTTACTCCTTGACAATGAAGATATTCAACTGTCTTTGTTATTACATACAGCACATCACTCGCTTCCTGTTCTGAGAAACATTTTTTTTTGAGAATACGATCCAGTAGTTCTCCTCCTTTCATCAAATCCGTAACAAGGTAAACATATCTCCCATCATCAAAGACCTAAAAAAGAATGTGTTTTAAGGTTTTATTATTTGTAATCATTATTCCAAATTTTTAAAGTTATATTTACTTTGTTTTGTCAGTACAACTCTAGAATCAAAGCACATACAGCATTTCTTTCTTGTTGATATTGTAAGGTTGTATTGAAGAATGAAGTGGAAAAATAATCTCCTGTGTAGTTCTGTAAGATCATATCAAATATGAAGTTTTTGAAGTTGAAGGTTAGAGATTTCAACAAAACACATAAACAAGAGTAGAAATCCATGCTTCTCAAATAACAGGTACATGTTATTTTAATTATATTACAAGTACTTCTTCAAAAGTAATCATTTTTGTGATAGTAACCATAGCACTTATTAGTTCTTTGACTAGTATGGATAGAAACAAATGTTGAATTCAAATAGTGCACTAAAAGAAATAGATAAGAAAAAGAAATTTCTACTTGGTATGATGAGTATATATATATATATATATATATACATATATATATATATATTTGATATATATTTCTACTTGATATGTTTATATATTTGCATACACACATTTAAACATACATGCACAAACAAACTACTATTTAAATATGACAAAACTATGTATCATATTATCTAAAACAAACTGATCAAGATGATGTTTAATAGTTTAGAATATTCACAAAAATTAGTTTAAATTATAATGCAAAAGTCATTATTCAGAGAAATATATCAATATGTGTGTTACAGTTTTTTTGTAGACAAATAATATTTCATTCAAGAAATGATCCATAATTCTACAGATAATTACTCTATAATCAATAAAGTAAGTTTTCCAGAATCAATTTCCTTTACATTTACAGGGATGAGAAAAATATTTCTAGTTGCAATATTACTGAGTTGACTATTCAGAATATAAATTGATTATTAGGATATTCTTATGCCAACAATCACAGTTCTTTACTAAAATCTTTAAAAAGAGAATACATGTTTACAATCACTGGAGAATGAAAGCAGCAATTTGAAATTTGGCATTTAAAGTATCACAGGTATAAAGTTCTAGTTCATAGCTTTCTTAACTTAGTTGAAACTTAAATTTTAAAATACTTACATCCTTTAAAGTAATAATGTTGGGATGTTGTCCATAACGCATAAGAATGTCAATTTCTTCTGAGGGGTCTCGTTTATTTTTATCAATGATCTAAGAAACAGATCATAGAAAATTATTCAAAACAGCTAAATGATTTTCTTTATCATGCAGAAAGATATATTTTTCTATCTATCCATCCATCCATCTACCTACCTACCCACCCACCCACTCCTCAATCTATCTGTCTGTCTGTCTATCTATCTAGAATTTTGTTGTTATTGTTTTGAGATGGACTGTGCTATGTGGCCTAAGGTGTGCTAGAACTCATTATACAGCCCAGTCTAGCCTTGAACGTATGAAAATTCCTGTACTCCCAACTGCTACCACGCCACCCTTCAATTGGGTTCTATTATTCAAAAATACTTAGGAAATCAAGAACATCATTCTCTAATTGTTTCAACATCTAAAAATTCCATACAATAGAAATTTAACATAAAAACTGAGCTAGATCAAGTATACAGCCTTTAACTAAGACACTAATAAATAATACTATGTACGTTCTACAGTTCCTCAATCTTAACATAGTATGCTACAGATTAGTCAGAAAACAAAAAGTAAATAAATAATGCCATTTCTCCAAAATGAAACTTTGCAAAGAAATTAAAAATGAAAATATTAAATCACAAATTTTTTTCATCATCTGATTTTCCCTCCCTGTACCAGGAAAATTATATGAGCAAATCTGTAATACAAACTATATAAGTCAAACAATAAATTAGGCTCAGAAACAATACCTTTACTGCAAATTCCATGTTGGAACCTGAATGTATGCATCGCTTGCAAACAGAGTAAGAACCAACACCAATATCCTCTTTCAATTCATAGACTTCACTAAATTGAGCAGCATTTCCATTCATCTGTTTTGTTAAAACAAATTAAACACTAATGAAAATGAATTGCACATTTTCTTAATTTTTGTCCCAAACAATCTTAACATATTTTGAAGGTTAAAAAACATTATAGAAATTTTACCAATATTTAAAAATTGCCTATATAAATTCTGAAGCAACTCTATATTGTATACTTTCTCAAATCCCAAGCAATGTGATGAATTGACTAGTTTAAAAATCACTGCAAGATCCCACAGCCCAGACTGTTTGGGCGCCTGGACCAAGAATTGAGTGCACCCAGGTCAGGGAGGTCCCCTGCTCCAATAGCCTGCCTGCAGCAAGGTAGGCCCTTTGCCACCAAGCTGCTTGGCCAGCAAGGAAACCTGACTGTCTACCAGAAGATCCATCATTCATTGGGGTGAGTGAGTGCCTGAACCGCAGCAGCTGCCCAGGAGAGGGACCACCTACATTCCCCAACCACCACCCCCCCACACACTTCCTGCTCTTCCTGCAGGGGTTATTCTCCCCGGATACTGCCACTCTCTTCCTGTCCCTTCCCAGCTTGCATTCAGAACCCCCCCCCCCCCCCCCGCGCTTCATCCTCCCATCTTTGGGGCCACAAAATCCCACAGCTCAGCCTGTTTGGGAGCCAAGGACCTGGAATTGAGTGCACCCAGGCCAGTGGGAGGTCCCCTGCTCCAATAGCCTGCCTGCAGCAAGGTAGGCCCTTTGTCAGTGAGCCTCTTGGCCAGCAAGGAGACATGACTAACTACCAGAAGATCCATCATTCATTGGGGTGAGTGAATTGAATTCATTGGGGTGAATTGAACTTCTAAAAGAAGACCCAAAAGGGATTATTCAGAGGAAGAAATGGGCAGGCGCCAATGCAAGAATTCCTCCAACAATCTGAAAAACAATATGAAAGCACCAGAACCTAGCGAACTTATAACAGGAGGACTTGAACACACTAATCAAGAAGAAGTAGAAAAAATTGACTTTATGAAAGTAATAGAGTCCCTTAAACAGGAGGTGAAAAACTCCCTTAAGGAAATGGACGAGAAGAATAACAAAAAGTTTGAAGAATTGAGTAAATCTGTAAATGATATCCTAGGAAACCAAGAAAAAACAATCAAACAGATAATGGAAACAGTGCAAGACTTGAAAACTGAAATGGAGGCAAGGAAGAAAACACAACCCGAGGGCCAGCTGGATATGGAAAATCTATGTAAACGAACAGAGACTACAGAAACAAGCATAACCAACAGAATACAAGAGATAGAAGAAAGAATCTCAGATTCTGAAGATACCATAGAGAAAATAAACGCATGGATCAAAGAAAACAGCAAATGCAACAAATTCTCATCACAAAACATTCAGGAAATTTGGGACACAATAAAAAGACCAAATCTAAGAATAATAGGCGTAGAAGAAGGAGAAGAATTACAGCTCAATGGTCCAAAAAATATATTTAATAAAACTATAGAAGAAAACATCCCAAACCTAAAGAAAGATATTCCTATTAAGGTTCAAGAAGCTTACAGAACACCAAATAGACTGGATCAAAAAAAATCATCCCCTCGCTATATTATAATCAAAACACAAAACATACAGAATAAAGAAAGAATATTAAGAGCTGCAAAGGAAAAAGGTCAAGTAACATATAAAGGTAAACCTATCAGACTAACACCTGACTTCTCTATGGAAACCATGAAAGCCAGAAGGTCCTGGATAGATGTTTTCCAGAAACTAAGAGACCATGGATGCAAGCCCAGATTACTATACCCAGCCAAGCTTTCATTCACTATAAATGGAGAAAACAAAATATTCCAGGATAAAAACAAATTTAAACAATACGTAGCCACAAATCCAGCCTTACAGAAAGTAATAGAAGGAAATTCACAAACAAAGGAGTCCAGCATTGCCCAAAATAACTCAGACATCTAGTGACCCTTCACCAGCACATCTCAAAGAAAGGAAACACACAATCTCTACTACCAAATAAAAAATGACAACCAGAGTTAACATCCACTGGTCATTAATATCACTTAATATCAATGGACTCAATTCACCTATAAAAAGGCACAGGCTAAGAGATTGGATAAGAAAACAGGATCCAACATTCTGCTGTTTACAAGAAACACACCTCAACCACAAACACAGACATCTACTCAGAGTAAAGGGTTGGGAAAAGGTTTATCAAGCAAATGGACCTAGGAAACAAGCCGGTGTGGCCATACTAATTTCTAGCAAAATTGACTTCAAACTAAAATCAATCAGAAGAGATAGAAAGAGACACTTTATACTCATTACAGGAAAAATCCTTCAGAATGAAGTCTCAATCCTGAATATCTATGCCCCTAATATAAAAGCTCCCACTTATGTAAAAGAAACATTACTAGAACTCAAGGCAGCCATCAAACCCCACACACTAATAGTAGGAGACTTCAACACTCCTCTCTCACCAATAGACAGGTCAATCAGATAGAAACCTAACAGAGAAATAAGAGAATTAATGGAGGTAATGAATCAAATTGACTTAACAGACATCTATAGAACATTCCACCCAAACAGGAAAGAATATACCTTCTTCTCTGCGACTCATGGAATGTTTTCGAAAATTGACCACATACTCGGTAACAAAGCAAACTTCCACAGTTACAAAAACATATTAATAACAACCTGCATCTTATCGGATCACCATGGATTAAAATTAGAATTCAACAACAATGCTACCCCCAGAAAGCCTACAAACTCATGGAAACTGAACAGTCAACTACTGAACCACACCTGGGTCAAGGAAGAAATAAAGAAAGAAATGAAAGTCTTCCTTTAATTTAATGAAAATAAAGACACAACATACTCAAACTTATGGGACACAATGAAAGCAGTGCTAAGAGGAAAATTCATAGCACTAATTGCCCACATTAAAAAAAAAAAAACGGAGAAAGCACATATTGGAGACTTAACAGCACACCTGAAAGCTCTAGAAAAGAAAGAAGCAGACTCACCTAGGAGGAGTAGAAGACTGGAAATTATCAAACTGAGGGCAGAAATCAACAAAATAGAAACACAGAAAACAATCCAAAGAATCAATGAAACAAAAAGCTGGTTCTTGGAGAAAATCAACAAGACTGACAAACCCCTAGCCAAACTAATCAAACGGCAGAGAGAGAACAAGCAAATTAATAAGAAAAGAAATGAAAAAGGGGACATAACCACAGACACAGAGGAAATTCAGAGAATCATTAGATCTTACTACAAAAGCCTGTATGCCACAAAATTGGAAAATGTAAAAGAAATGGACACTTTTTTAGAGAAGTACCATATACCAAAGTTAAACCAGGACCCAGGTGAACAATCTAAATAGTCCTGTTAGTCGCGAAGAATTAGAAACTGTTATCAGAAACCTCCCTACCAAAAAAAGCCGAGGACCAGATGGTTTCAATACAGAATTCTACCAGAACTTCCAAGAAGACCTAATACCTATATTCCTTAAGGTTTCATAATATAGAAACAGAACAGTCATTGCCAAATTCCTTATATGAATCTACAATTACCCTGATACCTAAACCACACAAAGACTCAACCAAGAAAGAGAATTACAGGCCAATCTCACTCAAGAACATAGATGCAAAAATTCTCAATAAAATACTGGCAAACAGAATCCAAGAACACATTAGAAAAATTATCCACTATGATCAAGTAGGCTTCATCCCAGAGATACAGGGCTGGTTCAACATAAGAAAATCTATCAATGTAATCCATCATATAAATAAACTGAAGGATAAAAACCATATGGTCATCTCATTAGATGCAGAAAAAGCATTTGACAAAATTCAGCACCCCTTGATGATAAAGATCTTGGAGAGATTAGGGATACAGGGGTCATTCCTAAATATAATAAAGGCTATTTACAGCTAGCCGACAGCTAACATCAAATTAAATGCAGAGAAACTGAAGGCCATCCCACTAAATTCAGGAAAACGACAAGGCTGTCCACTCTCTCCTTATCTCTTCAATATAGTGCTTGAAGTTCAAGCAATAGCAATAAGACAAAACAAGGGAATCAAGGGGATTCGAATTGGAAAGGAAGAAGTTAAACTTTCGTTATTTGCAGATGATATGATAGTGTACATAAGTGACCCGAAAAACTCCACCAAAGAACTCCTACAGCTGATAAACTCCTTTAGTATCGTGGCAGGATACAAGATCAACTCCAAAAAATCAGTCGCCCTCCTATATACAAAGGATAAGGAAACAGACAAAGAAATCAGAGAAGCGTCACCTTTCACGATAGCCACAAATAGCATAAAATATCTTGGGGTAACTCTAACCAAGGAAGTAAAAGACCTATTTGACAAGAACTTTAAGTCTATGAAGAAAGAAATTGAAGAGGATACCAGAAAATGGAAGGATCTCCCTTGCTCTTGGATTGGGAGGATCAACATATAAAAATGGCAATACTACCAAAGGCAATCTATAGATTTAATGCAATCCCCTTAAAGATCCCATCAAAATTCCTCACAGATCTTGAGAGGACAATAATCAACTTTATATGGAAGAACAAGAAACCCAGGATAGCCAAAATAATCTCATACAATAAAGGAACTTCTGAAGGCATTACCATCCCTGACTTCAAACCCTATTACAGAGCTACAGTATTGAAAACAGCTTGGTATTGGCATAAAAATAGAGAAGTCGACCAATGGAATCGAATAGAAGACCCAGATCTTAACCCACAAACCTATAAACACCTGATTTTTGATAAAGGAGCTAAAAGCACACAATGGAAGAAAGAAAGCATCTTCAACAAATGGTGCTGGCATAACTGGATGTCAACCTGTAGAAGAATGAAAGTAGATCCGTGTCTATCACCATGCACAAAACTCAAGTTCAAATGGACTAAAGACCTCAATATCAATCTGAACACACTGAACCTGTTAGAGGGGAAAGTGGGAAGTACTCTACAACATTTGGGCACAGGGGACCGCTTCCTACGTATAGCCCCAGCAGCACAGACATTAAGGGCAACATTGAATAAATGGGACCTCCTGAAGCTGAGCAGCTTCTGTAAAGCAAAGGACACTGTCACTAAGACAAAAAGGCAGCCTACTGACTGGGAAAAGATCTTCACCAACCGCGCAACAGACAAAGGTCTGATCTCCAAAATATGTAAGGAACTCAAGAGACTAGACTTTAAAATGCCAGTTAACCCAATTAAAAAATGGGGCATTGAACTTAACAGAGAATTCTCAACAGAAGAAGTTCAAATGGCCAAAAGACACTTAAGGTCATGCCCAACCTCCTTAGCAATCAGGGAAATGCAAATCAAAACAACTCTGAGATACCATCTTACACTTGTCAGAATGGCTAAAATCAAAAACACCAATGATAGCCTTTGCTGGAGAGGATGTGGAGTAAGGGGTACACTCATCCATTGCTGGTGGGAATGCAAACTTGTGCAACCACTTTGGAAAGCAGTGTGGCGGTTTCTCAGGAAATTTGGGATCAACCTACCCCAGGACCCAGCAATCCCACTCTTGGGAATTTACCCAAGAGATGCCCAATCATATTACAAAAGCATTTGTTCAACTATGTTTATAGCAGCATTATTTGTAATAGCCAGAACCTGGAAACAACCTAGATGCCCTTCAGTGGAAGAATGGATGAAGAAAGTGTGGAATATATACATATTAGAGTACTACTCGGCGGTAAAAAAAAAAAATGACATCTTGAATTTTGCATGCAAATGGATGGAAATAGAAAACACCATCCTGAGTGAGGTAACCCAGGCCCAAAAAGATGAACATGGGATGTAGATGTACTCACTCATAATTGGTTTCTAGCCATAAATAAAGGACATCGAGCCTATAATTTGTAAAAAAATCCTAGAGAAGCTATATAAGAAGGTGAATCCAAAGAAAAACATAGTTGTCCTCCTGGATATTGGAAGTAGACAAGATTGCCGGACAAAAAATGGGAACTTGGGGGTGGGGTGGGATGGGGGGATGGGAGTATAGGGAGAGAAAAGTGTGAAGTGGAGGATGGGAAGACCTTGGGGGAATAGGATGGTTGGGATAGGAAGGGTGGATATGGGAACAAGGAATTATGTATCTTAATTAAGGGAGCCATTCTAGGGTTGGCAGAGACTTGACTCTAGAGGGGTTCCCAGGTGTCCAGGAAGACGCCCCCAGCTAGTTCCTTGGGCAGCTGAGGAGAGGGTGCCAGAAATGTCCAGATCCTATTGCCATACTCATGAATATCTTGCATATCACCATAGAACCTTCACCTGGCGATGGATGGAGAAAATGACAGAGCCCCACATAGAAGCACCAGATTGAGCTCCCAAGGTCCTGATGAGGAGCAAAAGGAGGGAGATCATGAGCAAGGAAGTCAGGACCGTGGGAAGTGTGTTTACCCATTGAGACGGTGGGACAGATCTAAAGGGAGACCACCAAGTCCAGTTGGAATGGGACTGATGGAACAGGGGACCAAACCGGACTCTCTGAATGTGGCTGACGGTGGAGGAGGACTGAGAAACCAAGGACAACGGCGATGGGCTTGGACTCTACAGCATGGATGGGCTCACTGTGAGCCTTGTCAGCTTGGTTGCTCACCTTCCTGGACTTAGTGGGAGCTGGGAGGACCTTGAACTTAACATAGTGAAGGGAACCCTGATGGCTCTTTGGCTTGGAGAGGGGCGGAGTGAGGGTATGGGTGGAAGGGAGGGGAGGGAAGGGGGATGAGGAGAGGAGGAGGTGGAAATTTTTAATAAAAAAAAGAAAAAAAAAGAAAAATCACTGCAACATTTTCTTGCCAAAACAAAAAATATTAAAGGTACTTACTATCTGTTCTTTTCTCAAACATACAGAGACACTTTTAACTCAATTACATTGAGAAAATGAAGTCATTAACTGTGATCTTTCAGTAACTATTAAACATCCATTATTAAGAAGTGAAAGAAATACTTATCCTGAAACTGAACATTGTTATGACGGTAAAGAATTTACCTGGACGACGGGTAATACATTTGCACTTGTAACAGGAGTGATTTTATATTCTTCTGCAATAGAAGTTGCAACAAAGCTGAATCCTTTGAAGAGCTGATGAGCATTTGCACTGGCTGGCAAACCAGGAGAATCTAACATTTAAACAGTTATATTTTACTAAAATTATATAGAACTTTATGATTACAGTATCAGCAAATTTACTTTTTAAAAAAGGAAAGGAAACATTAAATATCACAGTCTGACACATGACAAATATGACTCATACTTTCTCTATACTTGTTGTAGACTGACATATTTTATATGGTTAATAATTTTTATTAATGGCTTCATCCTTACTACCAAAAACTACATAGTAGGAATTCAAAATTTCTTGAATGAGCACACAAAACATGTCACTAAAAGTAAATTAGATCACATTCTAAACTGATCCAATGCACATCTCTTGTTTTATTTCATGCCATATCTAGAAAATTATTAGCCTTGGAAGTAATTTACAAAGAAATAAATAAAAAAAAGAAAAAAATTCTGCATTTTACCCTTTTTTACACTTCAGTGATAAATATTTCCCAATTACAGATTGTAGCAATCTTGTATATAAGATCTACATTTACACAAACACCTAACTAGTTTTGCACAAAGATGGTTTTTTACTGAAACAGTTAATTTATGTAATAATTACTAGAACAAAAGCCATGGCTATAAACAAGTATGTATTACCTTTAGGTGTTTTGGCAGTAAATTCAGGATCAAAACAAAAAGTATCATCTGGTTTTCCAGAAGCAGGTCGGAAAGGAGGCTGAACTTCTCTTTTATATAGTTTCTAGAGGCAATGCAGTAATGAAAAAAACATTTAACATTTTAAAATATTATTAACACATGTTGGGCATTCCTAATACAACATCTAAAATTCAAATACTCTAATAACCACAACATTTTGAATGTTGATAGCATAAGTGGACAAGTTGTAGCTAAAACAGACACACTAAAAATATGGTTATGAAATTATCTTTGAGTTGTATGCATAAGATATATAGTAAATACAAGATAATTTCATATTACCTGGGTTTTATTTTCAAATTCATTCATTTCCTTTTATATATATGCACACATACATACAAACGCACCACACACAACACACACACACACACACACACACACACAAAATAAATTCCAAAACCTAGAAAAATCTTCAACACTTTAGGATACGTAATCTATACTCAGAGAAAACATCACATGATATTGACAATCAGAAGACTTGAAATATTTACACAGGTTTCAGATAACTGTTAACCACATTCTACAATTAAGATGTAATGTCCAAAATCTAATGAAGCCAGAGAACACAAATGACATAATAGTGATATCACATTTTGCACTATAAACAATGATGTTCACTTCCGGATACCAAAATAAATTCTCCCAAGAGCTATGACCATACAAAGCATATCACAATGTAAAAATTTTGAGATAACTAACAAAATCAGTAGTCAGATTATTTTCATGACTATTTCTTCTAAAATAGTTTGTTTCCATATAAAATTAAATACATTCTTAATATTCTAAGTTGCTAAATTGTGTATGTTTTAAAAACACAGATGGGTAAACAAGATTGCAGCTGAATGAGATGCTCTGACAATCTCTGTCCATAAACAACACCAAGTGGAACAACCATTCACTTACTAAACCAGCTTCAACTGAGACAAGGAAATGATGCTAGTGATCATAATGCCTGGTTTTAGTATTAAAAACCAAAGACTCATTCAAGGAAAAGGGCCGGAAATAAAACTACACGCTGTTAACAACAAATCCTTTTCACCATTATAGAGTGAAAGAGAAGTGATGGAATACAACAGTCCAGATCAACTGAATTTAAACCAAAGTGTCAATGATTGTACAGCAGACAAAATAGAGCTGCAGTCATAAGTACTAAAAGCAAACAAGGTCTTTATGAGAAAGAGGTCAGATCAGCAAAAGAAACTGATATATTTAAATGTACATGATGCCAAATATTAAACAAATGTATAAATAATAATGATCTAAAGAGAGACCAATGCTCACCTGGAATAACAACCAGGAAGTTTATCACTTCAATCAACCAATAAAAACACAACAATGTTAAAATGTTCCCTATACCAAACGGACTAAACATATATCTAGCAAAAATTCCACCCAATAGCCTCTCATAAGTCCACTGAACATACTCCAGATAGACCATATAATAGGTCATAAAATAATTCTTAGTAAATTTAGAAGCATGTAATCACATCAGTATCCTTTTCATAATAGCACATTAAAACTGGAACCAATAACAAAATGAATATTGCAAACTTTGTAAATACAAAGAAGTCAATCATCTTACATTTGAACAAATAATGGATTGAAGGGGAAAAAAACAAGAATTTGGAAAATTTGAAACTAATGACAGAAACAAGTAACAAAAATAATACTTATAATTCCTATACTTAAAAATCAAAGAATTACTCTATTTCAAGGAACTAGAAGAGTGAGTTTTTCTAAGACAAGACTATCAATCTGGGCATATAAATTAAAATATGAATAATTTAGCATAATTCCTCAATGTTTTTCTTTCATGTCATCCACAAGCATAAGTATCTATAGTACAGTTTTTTTTTCTTAATTTAGCTTGTTCTAATGCAGAACAATGAACAATGTGAAATTAAAGAATATCTGGGTTTATTATTATTAACTATATTAGGATCTGTCATAGCCTCACTCATTTTTCCCTATCTCATCCTCTCCTCATCTAGAGTGGAAGTATAAATATTAATCATATTACAACAGTTACAACAAATGATAAACAGAAATTACTATATCCAGACCTCTACCACTTCAAGGTATTGTCATGCTACATGATAACTATAAACAAAAATATCAGACTTAATATAAAATACATGGGTTATGCTTATCTGCCAAGTCTCTATATTACTAGATTCAAAAGAATTTTACTCATTATTTTAATATAAATTATTTAATAACAAACTTATATTCTACTTACATTCCAGTCAATAGATGCAAAAAAAGCATGTCTTTTTACTTCTTCAACTCCTTCTGATCCTGTAATATGGAAATAATTTTAATACCATAATCTTTTAATCTTGCTACTTAGCTTCTATGTTATTAGACAAAACCATGACCTTATATTTTCCCTAGGTTGCTTAGAGTAAAATATCTATGATTTTTTTGTCTGGTATTGTATTAACTCATCCTTTATCTACTATTAATAAGAAAGAAAACTGATGCATATAGTGAATTGTATAAGTCAACATGAAATACTAGGTACTAAAATGCCTCCTAACAAATACAATTTCTGTTTAATATAATATTAAACTAAGTAATTGCCTTTCACAATTCATGTCTCATAGTCATACGCTATGTTAAAGTCTACAAAGGTGAAAACAGCACTGTACTTTTTAACACAAGGACATAGATAATAGGATCACATTAGGATCTAGAAAAAGGCAATATAACTTTGAAGTTTACTAGGAGAGGCAAAGTAGTCACCATCAAACATTTAAAAGGATTATCAATACATAGTAAACTGCATTTTTTCGAAAGGCAACTCATATGATGTACATGATGCAAGTTGAACAAAACTTTCTGTTAACTAGACTATTTCATGTCTATAAATTTTGCTCATTAATCATAAGTAAAATTTTTATTTGATATAAACTACTAAAAGTCCACAATTCAAACATAAATATATAGTAATCATAAATGAACTTAAATTAAAACATAAAGGTACGGTTTCTTGGCTATTATATGTAGTACATTATTTTAAAGGTTAAAGAAGATTAATAATACCCAATCTATTTGCTGGATTCCTTTTGAATAGCATCCTCAAAAGACTTTGGGCTTCAGCACTAAGAAACTGAGGCATTCCAAGTTTTGCTCTGGAAAACAATGCAGAAAATTTCACTTAAATCTAGACACAGTAGTAAGTCAATAAATCTCAAAGTGAATTTTAAAAATTGTAATGAGTCCCCAATATGTTAGAATGTGAGAAAAAGACAAAAATAGTTTAATTCTGTTGAAAACCACATTAATATTTTAATAATGGAGGCAAGAATATTTTCATAGGGCTGGAAAGATGACTCAGTGGTTAAGAGCACTGACTGTTCTTCCAGAGGACCTGAGTTCAATTCCCAGCAACCACATGGTGGCTCACAACCATCTGTAATGAGATCTGGTGCCCTCTTCTGGCATGCGGGCATACATGGAGGCAGAATGTTGTATACATAATAAATAAATAAAATCTTTAAAAAAAGAATATTTTCATAAATAAAAGTGTTTCTACTTACTTCAGTATCATATTCATGGTCTCATTTCTGTCTTTACCTTGAAATGGCAAAGTGCCAGTAAGCATTTCAAACTAGAAAATAAAATAATCATAATTTATTACAACTTAGAATATACAATTACATTTGTTTTTAAAACACAAGACTTATGGTACATGACTATTAAATCATGCAAATTTTAGTTGACAGCGACTCAAAACACAATCAGAAATTAGGTAATAGCCAGAACCTGGAAACAACCTAGATGCCCCTCAACTGAAGAATGGATAAAGAAAATGTGGCACATTTACACATTAGAGTACTACTCGGTGGTACAAAAACAATGGCATCTTGAATTTTGCATGCAAATGGATAGAATTAGAAAACACTATCCTGAGTGGGATAACCCAGACCCAAAAATATGAATATGGTATGTACTCACTCATTAGTGGGTACTAGCTATAAACAAAGCATATTGAGCCTATAGTTCATGATTCTAGAGAAGCTAAGTAATAAGGTAAACCCTAAGAAAAACATACATAAATCCTCCTGGAAAGTCGAAACAGACAATATTGCCTGACAAATTTGGGAGCATGGGGGTCAGGGAAGAAGGGAGGGTGGAAAGAGGAGGCAAGAAGGGTAGGGATAAGGAGAACATGAGGGAATGGGATAGTTGAGAAGGAGAAAGAACAGAGATAAGTACAAGGAAAGAGATATCTTGATTGAGGGAGCCATTATCAGGTTAGAAAGAAACCTGATTCTAGAGAAATTCCCAGGAATCCACAAGGATGACCCCGGCTAAGATCTTAAGCAATAGAGGAGAAGGGGCCAGATCTTGACTTGCCCTGTAGTATAACTGATGAATATCTTAAATATCACCACAGAACCTTCATCAAGCAACTGATGGAAACAGAGGCAGAGACCCACATCAGAGCACTGGACTAAACTCCTAAAGTCCCGTTGAAAAGTGGGAGGAATGAGTATATGCGGCAGGAGGTCAAGACCATGATGAGGACACCCACTGAAACAGTCTACCTGAGCTGAAGGAAGCTCACCAACTCCAGCCAGACTGGGAAGGGGCAAGCATAGGACCAAACTAGTCCCTCTGAATGTGGGTGACAGTTGTATGGCTGGGACAGACTGTGGCGCCACTGGCAGTGGCACCAGGATATATCCCTACAGCTTGTACTATTCTCTTTGGATGGATACCTTGCTTAGCCTTGATATAGTAAGGAGGGCCTTGGACCTTCCCCAAAACAATGTCCCTTAACCTCTCTGAGGAATGGATAGGGGTGTGGTAGGGGGTATGTAGAGGGAATGGGAGGAGGGGAGTAAGTGGGAACTTGGATTGTTACATATAATGAAAAAAAGATAGTTTGTTTTCTTTTTAAAAAAATATTCAAAGTAGGGGCAAAAAAAAAAATCCTAATGCTATCTGCACCAAAGGAAAAATGAAAGTCAATTTAGCAGCAATCTTTCTTGTTAAAGGAAAAAAAATCAAGCTGTTTTATTTATTTATTTATAAGCTGTTTTATAAACAAAGGTATAAGTTTAAGTAAAAGCAATAATGGGAAAATAAAACTATGTGGAAGGGAGGGGAGGGAAGGGGGAGGAGGAGGGAAGGAGATGGAAATCTTTAATAAAAAAATGAGGGGAAAAAAAAACTATGCCCACATTCCCAAATAATGAACTATAAAAAAAAAATAAAAAAATAAAAAAATAAAACTATGTGTCAAAGCATCTGGAACTTATTCATGCCAAGAAAAATATTTAAAAATTAACCATTCTAAATTCCTTTTAATCTCAAGATAAAAAATATAGAAATTAAGAAACTGAATTCCAAAATTAGAGGTAAGATCAATGGTACTGGTATATTCCTATAATATCATTTATTTGGAGTATGAAGCCAAAGGATTACATGTTCAATGCCCTCCTCAACTGCTACACAGTTAGTTTAAGGCCATGCTGGTTACCTTTAAAGGGCCTTACCTCTAAGTTTTTTAAAGGTCTTGGAACACAGATCAGTGGTAAAGCACTTGTTGGCATATGCAAGACCTTGGGATTAAATCCAGTACCCCAAAATTAAGTAGAATGTAAGAGACACATACACACATATGCCTGTGTGAAATAATACATTTAAAAAGGAAAAAATGAAGACATTTGCACACAGAATAAAGAAAATATCTTACTATGGAGATCCAGCTGAGAATTAAGATAAAATAATATGTACAATTATTTTTTAAAGTCTAAGTGTGAGAATTCTGTTTTATGGTAGAACACTTTACTTGATTGAACAGGGTTCTAAGGTTTAATTAAATCTTTAGTACTGAAACAAAACGAAAGAAAAGAAGGGAAAAGAATGAAAGGGAGGGAGGGGGGGAAGGGGGAGGGACAAAGTCCCAAACTAAACATCTTACTAGTTCATTAAAGAACTTTATAAGAAGCTGGGGAAATAGTTTCGTGGAAAAAGTGTCTGCCACAGAGTTTGGATGTGACAGGCATGTATCCTTAACCTCAGTACTGTGAGAACAGAAACAAGTGGATCTCCAGTTATACCTCTGGAGCTTGCTAGTCAGTCTAGTTAAACTGATGAGATTTAGGTCCAATAATAAAGTGAAGTTCAACTGAAGAAGATACATTTTGTCAACTTCTAGTCTGTCCCCCAACACAGACACACAAACAAGCTCATAAATATACATACAAAATTATAGAACTAATAATTATATTGCAAACTAAAATTGACTAATGGCTTTGGCATCTGTCCTCTGTTCATGTAAGCTGAACTCATAACCTTAGTTGCTTTATACATTAATCTCTCTTGTACCATGGCAACAACGAATCAGCTGATGCAAACTCATTCTCGATCAGGCACTACTTTTCTGACCCAAATCTATAGCAATATGATGGTAGACAGACAAAAAGGGAGAGACTGCATCTAAGAATCCTACCTCCTCACAAACTGTTGGATAGCACCCCCCTCTTATTGTGATATAATCTTTTCATAAAGTTGCCAAATGATTCCTTTTTTCTTCAGTGTCCCTTTTTACACACAGTTAACCTGTGCTAAATGTGGATGCATTATTTCCCTACCAGTTTCCAGTAGGTATTTCTACCAATATAGCTTTCTTATCAATCTACTATACTTTCACTTCCCTAAATTCATATATTTGAAGGGACCTTTACCTTTGGATCATCTCCTCCATCTTACCTGTGTCATTTAATCAGCTACTAAGGCTAGTCAAATGTTATCTGAAATGCCTTCAAAATTTCCTTTTTGTGTGAACTCTAATCTTATGACAATTTTGAAAGATTTTATTTTCTTGTTCCTGGGGATTTTTTCCCTCCCATTTCCAATCTACGTATATAATGCCAAGGTTAATCTTCCTAAAATCTAACTTTCCTTCACCATACTGACTCAGACTATAACAGACTGCATATACCAAAAGCATCGTGTGAAGGCTCACAGCTTTCTGGCTGCACTTTCACCCTTCCTGACTTCTCTAGTCAAACTGGCTTCCCCAACACTTGCTGATACGATCACAATAATTGGCTTTTCTTAACATGCAGCTATTAAATTTTATTTATATTCAGCAATTAAGTTCCATCTCTCTCATCTATACTAACTTTTAAATGACGTCTTCCTCAAACTTTAGGATACTTCTGGATAGTTTCCTTAGTTACTTGAATTGTTTCTCCAGCAGATTTTATGTGTTCTTTAATCAGGAAAATGTTGTAATTTAATTAGTTTTTATATACTGCCTTCCCCAAATGCCTGCTTTTAACAGATATTTAGTATATGGCAGTGTCATGTCCTCTATACATTACATGATAAATGGGAAAATGGACAATTAAACTTCAAAAGAAAATGGACGTGATTCAATACCACTCTATTAGTTACTGAGTGAGATAAAAATATAATAGGGATACAACTGCCAGTATTTATAGAACAGGGGTGAAACAATTGGATGAATAAAATGAAGGTGATAAATTCTGTAATACATAATAAAATAGTTTATAAATATTGGTAAGATTCAGAATCATCTAGACCTTTTCAAATTTCAGATACAAACAGTTTATATTAGAAAAAATCTTGCCATTTACTTTTTCAATAGGAACATTAAAATGAAGACATTAAAACCTTAGCCCTTATTGCTTACCAATCACAATGTTGCAAACATTAGTCATGAATTATCAGAAGAAACCTTTTCTGAACTGACCCAGAAGTTAAACTAAAACCCTAAATAGTACTAACCATATATTGACATAACTAAGGAAAATAATACAACTTACCATAAGTACACCATATGACCACCAATCAGCACTCTGAGAATGGCCTCGTCTGTTTACTACTTCAGGAGCCATATATTCGACAGTGCCACAAAATGAATATGCCTTCTTTTCTTGATCCACTGACTCTTTGCTAAGCCCAAAATCTGTGCATCATCACAAATAGAGGTTGAAAAAAATCTCAGGAAATATGAAATACCAAAACCAAAATAATGAATTAAATATTCAAACATTTTACTTTGGCCTAAATTACTCTTGAAAAAGATAATTTGAAACAACAAAAATCAGTCTATATTTAATGTTGAAGCTCTTTAAGAACATTTAAAGATTGCTGAGGCAAGTGTCTTCCTCAAAATACATTTTGTCAGGTCTATAATCTTCAGGGATAAAAAAATTAACAAAAGTTGTCATATTATCCTAAGTATAAAGTGATGTAATTTATAGCTTAAACTATTATAAAAGCACAGTATGCATGGACAAAAATGCACTTGTATTTACAGCCTTCAGAGAATCAATTGTATCAATATAAACTCAATATTTTCTATAAAAGTTACAAAAAAATGGAAATTTAAATTTAAAAGTATTATAGTACCACTAAACACTTTGCAAATCGCTTATCAGCATACACAAGACATAAAATATTTATACTGAAAACTAGAAACAATGATGAAAGAAATAAGCCATTCTAAGTATATGAAAAGATATAGTGTATTTATAAACTGGTGATTCAATATTGTTAATTTGTTATTTCTTCTAATGCATACTCAGAGAATCAATGAAATGTCAATAAATTTCTAATAAGCTTTCTGTGGGAGAAATCAACAACCTGAATCTAAAACATATGTGAAAGAATATGAAAACAATACTGTAAATAAGTTTTGAAAAATATAAAAAATGGAATTATACTGTTAAATATGTACTAGACAGATATAATAATAAACACAGTCAAATATAGAAAAAAGCTGGGCGCATATATACACTTTCAATGGATAATGTTTAAACTGATACACTGAAAGATATTTAGTTCTCCTATAATCTTGTTTCAAATACAAATCAATTTCAATGCAATTTGTATATAGAAAATAACTTGAGCAAAACGTGGACTTCCCTTTGGCTAACTGTATACAAAATACCAGTAGAATACAGAAAATACCAACATCTGCCAGCTACTTCAGTTTATGTTTGTTAGGAGTCACTTCTGTCTACCTAGTCTAACAGTGTTCATTTCAAATTCAGATAATACAGTTTCCACCAGTTCTTTATTATAACTCACAACTGAAATGTTTCTGATATCTATACCTACAAGCAAACTTTAGGCCTTTCTCTAGGGGAAGACACAATGTACACTGCATTTATTAAGTACTCAATTATATATATGAACATGTAAAACAGTGTTTTCACATTTATTTTCTACTTTTTTAATCATGTGGCTCTGAGTAAATACTGTAGAGGTGGCTCTTGTTTATCTCTTAATTCCTGTAGGTATTTTTTAGGCTAACTTAAGATTTTATATTTAAATTTGCATAAAATATGATTTACAGTTTTGTGCACAGGTCCATAGGTTTAACATACCATATACTTTTGTAATCATTAACAAAATCAGATACAGAATAATTCTCAGAAAACATGTCATGCTATCTCTTGTCTGCGTCTCTTCACTCCTCACAATCCCTGGGAATCACCAACCTAGGTCCCAAACTTGTAGTTTTGCTCTTCTAGTGTGTTATGTGATTTTATAGAATGAAATGATAAGGGTCACACACACCTATCATATAACAAAATTGGCTTGATTTCTGGTGAAAATGAAAAGGAATTCCATTGAAAAAGAAAAGCTATTTAAACAAACACTGCTAAAACAAATTTGTATGTAAGTATAAAAAACACGACGTACTCAGACCATGACCAAATACTAACTGAAAATATACCACAGAATTAAATACAAAAGTTAAAACTACAAAAAGAAAATAGGGAGTACAATCTTTCCGATTCTGTGTTAGTCAAAAATTTCTTGGGCATGACATCAAAAGTATAATCCATAGAAGAAAGATTTAGTGTGCATAGTGTCATCAAAATAAAAAAATGTGCTTAAAAGGTAATTGTGAAGATATATGCAATTAGTAGCTGCTGACAGAGGGGAAGGTTTTTTCTAAAAGTGTAGCCCTTGGAAGGTTGATAACTGTCCAGTAGAAAACCACACATCCAAGAACATTTGGGCAGCAGAAATTGGCCATTTTTAAATTTTTTTAAAAAGGGGAGGGCAAAAAATTGAGTTTGTAGATATAGGTGCATGGATCTGAAAAATGTTGGGAGAGAAGGGTGAATATGATAAAAAAACTATATGAAACTCTCAAAGAACTAATAATTTTAAAAGATACATTAATAAAATAAAAAATCTAGAGAAAAAAATGCATATTGCATTTCCTACTGCTTTGTCTTCGAACCATTAAAAAAAAAATCAAAAGTTAGCAAGAAAACAATCCAGCTTTTACAGATGATCAAAAGATCTGAACAAACATTTTTATAAAGACATAAATATATGAAAAATGACATGTTGAGATACGTGCCTATTAGAATAACTAAAGTAACTATTATACATTCAGTAGGTTTGGGAAATTTAAAACAACTTTGGTAAAGAATCTCGAAGTTTCTCATTAAAAATAAACTTACCAGAGTAATAAGTGATGACGTTCATTAAAACTGTTCATTAATATTTACTACAACTTTATTCATAATTACTCAAAGTATTAAAAAAGTGTCCTCAAATGGAAACCACCAAGGCAACATCATAAAATCTAGTTTTAAAAGACTAGTAAAGCCCGGTGGTGGTGGTGCACGCCTTTAATCCCAGCACTCGGGAGGCAGAGGCAGGCGGATCTCTGAGTTCGAGGCCAGCCTGGTCTACAAGAGCTAGTTCCAGGACAGGCTCTAGAAACTACAGGGAAACCCTGTCTCGAAAAACCAGAAAAGAAAAAAAACACTAGTAAGTAATTTTAAAGAAAACAAACCACTAAACAACTAACAGTATGGATGGATTTTAAATGCACTGTCCTCAGACAAATAAAGCTAGAGTTAAAAGGCTTTTTACTGTATATGTATGTTTATATTACATGGAGGAAATGATAAAACTAGAGGAATAGGAAATAAGTAGGGGTTAGCTAAAAGTTTAGAAAGACAACAGTGGAATTTTGAGGATCTTTAGAATTATTGTTTTAGTAGTAGTCTCCAAGAATTACAATATACATTTGTTATTCTATATATTTCTCATCCTTCACTTTATATTTATCACCACTGGATTGTATCTCATCAATGTATTTGAACACTGATAAAATCAAGATAAACCATAACATCTAGCAACTAGAGTTGTATCCTAAAAACCCTCGGCACCCCACCTATTCATACTTATCTTCTACTCCCTCCCTCACTGGAAAACATTCAACTTTCTTACTATCCCCAAAAGTTCTCCTTCACTAGGGTGCGTTGTTGGATTCATGCTGTGTGACCTTTTTGCCATGGCTTCTTTCAATTTAGCAACAAGTGTTCGATGTTCCTCTATGCATTGTACTCACTTCATACTGAATTCTTTTAAAATTTTTATTTTGTTTAAATTTATTTGACATAAAATATTTATTGACAGGTTATGGTATTAAATTGGATAGCATGTAGTAAAGCAATTATTAAATTACTCCAATTAGCATTTTCAATTTCTCAAATTTTTCTATGTATTAGGAATCTTATAAATCTTTTGTAGATATTTTGAAATGTATACTTAGTTGAATGCTATAGAAAATTAAGATTGCTTTATACTGCCTAAAAAACGGAAATTAAAATAAGGATCTATCACCATAATGATTTTTTTACTATATACAAATTACTCAAAATGTCCAAAATGAAAAAAAAAATATAAGCCCATGTTATTCTCTTCAGTTAATTAATTCAGGAAGAAACAGAGACGGAAATCAGAGAAACATCACCTTTCACGATAGCCACAAATAGCATAAAGTATCTTGGGGTAACTCTAACCAAAGAAGTGAAAGATCTATTTGACAAGAACTTTAAGTCTTTGAAGAAAGAAATTGAAGAGGATACCAGAAAATCGAAGGATCTCCCTTGCTCTTGGATTGGGAAGATCAACATAGTAAAAATGGCAATTCTACCAAAAGCAATCTATAGATTCAATGCAATCCCTATCAAAATCCCAACAAAATTCTTCACAGAACTTGAGAGAACAATAATCAACTTTATATGGAAAAACAAAAAAAACAAGGATAGCCAAAACAATCTTATACAATAAAGGAACTTCTGGAGGCATTACCATCCCTGACTTCAAACTCTATTACAGAGCTACAATATTGAAAACAGCTTGGTATTGGCATAAAAACAGAGAAGTCGAAATGGAATCAAATAGAAGACCCGGATATTAACTCACAAACCTATGAACATCTGATTTTCAACAAAGGAGCTAAAAGTATACAATGGAAGAAAGAAAGCATCTTCAATAAATGGTGCTGGCATAACTGGATATCAACCTGTAGAAGAATGAAAATAGATCCATATCTATCACCATGCACAAAACTCAAGTTCAAATGGATTAAAGACCTCAATATTAATTGGAACATACTGAACCTGATAGAAGAGAAAGTAGAAAGTACTCTACAACACATGGGCACAGGAGACCACCTCCTATGTATAACCCCAATAGCACAGACAATAAGGGCAACATTGAACAAATGGGACCTCCTGAAACTGAGAAGCTTCTGTAAAGCAAAGGACACTGTCATTAAGACACAAAGGCAACCTGACTGGGAGAAGATCTTCACCAACCCTGCAACTGACAAAGGTCTGTTCTCCAAAATATATAAGGAACTAAGAGACTAGACTTTGAAATGCTAATTAACCCAATTTAAAAAATGGGGCACTGAACTGAACAGAGAAATCTCAACAGAAGTTCAAATGGCCAAAAGACACTTAAGGTCATGCTTAACCTCCTTAGCCATCAGGGAAATGCAAATCAAAACAACTCTGAGATACCATCTTACACTTGTCAGAATGGCTAAAATCAAAAACACCAATGAAAGCCTTTGCTGGAGAGGATGTGGAGTAAGGGGAATACTCATCCATTGCTGGTGGGAATGCAAACTTGTGCAACCACTTTGGAAAGCAGTGTGGCGATTTCTCAGGAAATTCGGGATCAACCAACCCCAGGACACAGCAATACCACTCCTGGGAATATGCCCAAGAGATGCCCTATCATACTACAAAAGCATTTGTTCAACTATGTTCATAGCAGCATTATTTGTAATATCCAGAACCTGGAAACATCCTAGATGCCCCTCAATGGAAGAATGGATAAAGAAAGTGTGGAATATGTTCGCATTAGAGTACTAATCAGCGTCAAAAAACAATGACATCTTGAATTTTGCATGCAAATGGATGGAAATAGAAAACACTATCCTGAATGAGGTAACCCAGACCCAAAAAGATGAATATGGTATGTACTCACTCATAAGTGGATTCTAGCCATAAATAAGGTCATGGAGCCTATAATTCATGATCTTAGAAAAGCTAAATAAGAAGGTGAACCCAAAGAAAAACATACAGTTACCCTCCTGGATATTGGAAGTAGACAAGATTGCCAGGCAAAAATTGGGAACTTTGGGGTGGGGGTGGGGTGGGGGTAAGGGGACATGGGGAGAGAAAAGTGAGAAGGGGAGGATGGGGAGTGCTTGGGGGAATGGGACGGTTGGGATGGAGGAAGGGTGGATACGGGAACAGAGAAGTATATATCTTAATTAAGGGAGCCATTTTAGGGTTGCCAAAAGACTTGACTCTAGAGGTGTTCCCAGGTGTCCATGGAGATGTCCCAAGCTAGTCCCTTGGGCAGCTGAGCATAGGGAGCCTGAAATGGCCCTACCCTATAGCCATACTGATGAATATCTTGCATATCACCATAGAACCTTCATCTGGCGATGGATGAATATAGAGACAGAGACCCACATTGGAGCACTGGACTGAGCTCCCAAGGTCCAAATGAAGAGCAGAAGGAGGGAGAACATGAGCAAGGAAGTCAGGACCGCAAGGGGTGTGTCCACCCACTGAGAAGGTAGGGCTGATCCAAAGGGAGCTCACCAAGGCCAGGTGGACTGGGACTGATGGAGCATGTGATCAAACCGGACTCTCTGAACGTGGTGGACAATGAGGGCTGACTAAGAAGCCAAGGACAATGGCCCTGTGTTTTGATCCTATTGCATGTACTGGCTTTGTGGGAGCCTAATCTGTTTGGATTCTCACCTTCCCAGACCTGGATGGAGGGGGGAGGTCCTTGGATTTCCCACAGGGCAGGGAACCCTGACTGCTCTTTGTATGGGAGAGGTAGTGGGAGTGGGAGGGGGGAAGGGGAGGAAAATGGGAGGAAGGTAGGAGGTGGAAATTTTTAATTAAAAATAAATAAATAAATAACACTCAGATACATAAACTAAAAAAAAGAATGATTTCTAAATCACATCAATATTTCCAATATTTAGAAAATCACTTGTATAAGTTTGTGTTATGACTTTATAATTTTTAATCTTATTATACTATATCCATTCTCTTTATTTAAGACATTTATAGCCAGTCAGTGATGGCTCATGCCTATAATCTCAGCACTCGGGAGGCAGAGGCAGGTGGATCTCTTTGAGTTCCAGAACAGCCTGGTCTACAAGACCAGTTCCAGGACTGGCTCCAAAGCTACATAGAAACCCAGTCTTGGAAAAACCAAAACCAACACCAAACCAAAACAAAACAAAAGAAAAAAAAGCATTTCTAATATTACATTAGGAAAATAAAATGTAATAAGATTCCTGGAAGTAATCAGGTGAATATATGGGAATGCATGCCTATAATTAAAGCACTTAGAAGACAAAGGCAGAACACTACAAATTTCTGTCTGAAAAGATATATATGAAAGAGATATAATAAGATATATTTGAAGTAGAGGCTAGAGAGATGACTCAATGACTCAGTGTTGAACAGCACTGGCTGTTCTTTCAGTGGACCCCTGGGTTCAATTTCCAGCATCCACATGGCAGCTCATAACTGTAACTCCAAGAATTCCAACATCCTTACAGACACACATGCAGGCAAAACACCAATGCACATAAAATTAAAAATTAAAAAAATTTTTTTGAAGTATTTAGAGGTATATAATCTCATGTTGACATGTTTACTTCAGGCTATAAAATAACAGCTTGATTATTATTACATTGGTACATTATATTCCATAATTTAGAGCAACTTTAACTATTACCAATTCAAATTTCTTTGTACAAAATACATCTTCATTTTCTCGGTTATAGCTTTCCAAAACTTAAATACGGAACTTACTATGTACTGAAAACATATGTAACTTCTTGAGCTTAACTCACTCAATATAATGTCTTTGTCATCTACTAAATTATTGGGAAATCAATGTTTCCATCCTTTAATTGCTCAGTAGCCCATCATATGGAAATAACACATTGCTTGTTTATTCACTAACCGTTTCAAGGCAGTAAGGTTACTTCCAGTCTTGAGGTATTGTAAAAGGGTGTGCTGAGAGGTGCAAATATTGAATGGTAACACAAAACTGGGTTATATAAACCATAAAGATATAGAACAGAAAACTGATTCCAAAGTTAGGGAAAGATGGAAGGAGTTTATTACTATTTTTTCAGATGTGAAAACAACTCAGTTAATTCTTCCAGTATAGAATAAAACCAAAATCTATTATTTTTGCCTGAAATAATCTTAATTAGTACTGTGCCTCTATTGAAGAATTTTAAATGTACTCAGAATACACTGAAACTATGTAACCTTTAAATGAATATTAATCCATTCAAAACATAAAATGCAACTCAAATGAACACCAAAAAAGATTAGAAAAACATGTACTAGAATGATGAAAAATAATTAAATAATGGGCTTATTAGTATATAAGAAAATTTACATACCTGTTAACTTGATATGTCCTATTTCATCAAGCAAGATGCTGTAAATAAAAATTCATATTAAATATGATGGAACAAAAAATAGGAAGGTCATAAATATAAAATTAGTCACTATTTTCACATTCAGCATTTTGAAATGAAACACATAAATGTCATAAATATAAAATTAGTCACTTTTTGATATATTGGAAAATTTTCAATTAGTATTTTAAAAACAAAAGTGTATCATGAAGATTATTTTGTACAAGTTAATTTTATGTAACTATATCAACCATCAAAATTTCATGATTCAAAAAATCTTAGTGAAATGCCAAAATATATTTGCATTTAAAAATGTAAATAAATATGAATAAAGGGTGGAGAGACAGAAAGGCTTAGCAGATAAAGGCAACTGCCACCAAGATTGACAAACTGATATCTGGAACCCACATTGTAGAAGGAGAGTAAAGGAATCCCCCAGGTTGTCCTCTTACCTCCACATACACACCACAGCACACACATGAACGCAATCACACATACAAACACATATAATAAGTCAATGTAATAAAAAACCCCCAAAAGCAATATAGTTAGCATGGATACAAATGGATAATATAATTTTACTTCTCTGGTTTCAGGTCTCTATACACAATTCCTAATCGATGCAGATGATCCAAAGCCAGGGCCAATTCGGCAAGGTAGAATTTCACGTCTTCCTCTGTAAAAAGAACCTAAAATAAAATAATAATTCATCATTTGATCTTTCTTCTTATGTACTTTTTAATTTACTTCTTTAACACCAGTAGACAGAAAAATCCAGGCAAATAATGAGAAAATAAGTGTAGTTAAATCTTACTTGATTGGCACAGTCATTAAGTAAACCAGAGATGTTTTCCAGATACTTGATGTGTCTTTAAAATTCTTCTCTTTAAAAAAATTAGCAGTTTAAGTATAATTCTTTCAGAAAAACATTCAGTTTATACATCATCTTACATTAAATGTTCTTCAAAAATTTAGGCTTTTAATGAGTCGTATAAAATCAATATTAATTTTGATATACTGAATTGGCATAATGGCTGTGCTCAGTCATAGTAATTAAACTATTAGGGATATTTTGTTTTAATACTCATACTTCCATTTTTCTAATATTTTCTCTTTTGCCACTTATTATCACTTCTCAGTAATTTCACATGTAGCTCAATTAATTCTAAGCTTCTAAATTTATTACTACAAGTTGTTAAATTAATAACCCTTTCATGCTCACATCTGATCTAAAAGGGATCCACATCTTCTCACGTGTAAGCAAAGTTTATGAATTTAATGACAGTCGATTTTTCAACCTTTGTGTGTTTGTGTTGGAGAATAAAGATGTTAAGACAAATTGAAAAGCATATGAAACTTGAAGTCAGAATTAGAGGTTTAAAATTAGATTATGTCATTTAATTAGTGAGTTTTTAATTTTTTAAAAAATAAAAATATCTACTACATTTAACTAAAAACACTGTTATAAGAATCAGACTCATTTAAATATACCTAAATATGCAACTATATGGTTTTATTAGTATTGGCATATGAGAGTTGAGTATGTAATCTATACACACATTGGTAACTACACAACCACTATAACCACTATATATAATTTTAAAACTATCAAGGATTTTCAGATCAGGCAAAATACTGTTTTCTAATAATATGATATTTTCATTCAAGAATTCTGGCATATTTGGAAGGATCAAGTTTGAATAAAATACCACATGGCTAAAATCAACTTGCCCATTTAGATTATAGTTACTGTATTTCACAATGCAGATTCAGGCTACTAGTAAAACAAGAAAATGAAGAGGTACTATTAGTCATTGTCTAATTTTCAGGAACATTTCTTTGAATGTTCCAATGGTTAAGTATATGAACATCATATAAAACTTTTTATTGAGAATAAAGTGCTTGTTACTCATTTAAATTCTGTGGTCGAACAATCAAAATGTTCACTGAAACCTAATACATGACAAATCTCTAAATACCGTACATAATTTCAAGGAAGAAAGACTGCCTTGGCTAGTTATACTTTGTATCAAATACATAATCTTAATGTTGTCTTGGTAGAAAGACTCATGACAGAAATAATAAACTTGCTAAAAGGCAATTATACACCAGATGCAATTAATTATGTACCAGCACTACATATTCTTTCTGTTATCAGTCTTCCAAACAACTCCATATAATGTACTATTATCAATATCTTACAGAAGTGAACAATGAGACGCAGAGTGACTAAGTAACTTGCCCAAAATAACTACTAAGTAGGAAGCATAAAATCTGAATTCAGAAATACTTGTACCTTAAAAGTGACTTTTTACCCAGAAGTCACTTCTATATCTCCCTTATAGTATATTTCCCCTATGTTTCAGTTCACAACCTATAATGCTTTCATATTTGTTTATTATCATACTCATAATACTCCCTTCAAAAGTGAAAGTCCTCTAAGACTCCAGTATAAGGAAAAGCATTTTTAACCTGTGGTTTGTTAATTTGTGTATGAGACTGTGTATGTTAAGATACTTGAATCCTTACTACATGTATTACCTATCTCCTTTACTCCCACTTAAAATTTATTATATCATAAGCATACTCCCATACATTTCAAACTTTTTAAATGAAAGTTATTAAATAAATGCATATTAATCATGTCAATTCACCATGATTTACCTAAACGTTGTCATTCTGATCAATTAGACTACTTCCAAAATTCACACCTATGAACATGATAATATGCTATATTATAAATATATGTTCTTAAAATGCATACTTCTTTGTATTTCACCAGAATGGTTTGTTAAGTAATAAAACAGTAAATACTAGGAACATAGCCTGGATTCATGACTTATATGATAACATTACTTTCCAATAAGGATACAATAGTTTCCATGCCCATCAGCAATTTTTTTGAATATGTTAGCCTTACTACACCTATAACAGAACCAAATTATCTTTTAATGAAATTTTTAATTTAATATACAAAAGAGTATTAAATTGATTTGATTTAAATTTACTCATAGACCAAACAGTTTTTCATGTCCTGTGGCCTTTCCAGTTTTCAAGACTACAAGAAATGTATTGTCTATTTTCTATTAGCCTACTATTTTGTTCAGATGGTATAAACCCTTCAAGTATGAAAACGTCATGTCTTACAAATGGTTTTTAAAATAAGTGTTGTAATTGATAAATAGTTCCTAATTTTATATAGCAAAATGTATTTTATGTTTGGTTTCCTCTTTATTATTTTAAAGCTTACCATATGTCCATTCATTGCTTAACTCAATAGTTGCATTTTCTTTTAGGATACAGTGATTAATTTTAAGATATAGATAAATGATAAAATTTATTTGGTGTGCAGTCCAGATGGTTTTTACTTTAGTTTTGAAATCTCTAAATTCTCATATACTGTTTTTAATTGAATAATCAATCTCTTTATCATAATATATGATTCATTCTTTACTCATTAATTGTATGTTAAATTATATATGGTAAGAATCATGTGTTATATAATATGTTCCTGATCCTGTGTTGAAACTATCATATCTACAGGTGTGGTGGAGCACATCTGTAATCCTAGCACTTACAAGGCTGCAGTATAAAAGGGTCTGTGTTCAAGGTCAGTTGGCTCTCAAAAGTCAAAGGAGCGGAAGAAAATTTTAAGGAAGTTTATATCAAATGACTTTTTTAGCATTTGTTTACTTCTCTAGATAAACTGTGAAACAATGCTGCAAATTTTAAAAATACACGAATTTCTGTTTTGACTCTGTCTAAAATTTTATTAAACTAATAAATGAATTTTGAACACACTCTTATTTTTACAGTAATAAATCCAAGATATTTTCTAGATATTAGCAAAAGAGAAAGATATGGCTTAAAATTTTATGCATTTATGTATAGATTTATTTGAATATATGTGTCTGTATATATTTTCAGGGACAGAAATTTGGGGAGTGGTGCAGGAGAATTGTCTGTATTCTGTCAATCATGTTTTAAATAAATGCTGATTGGCCAGGCAGGAGGTAAAGGTGAGAAAACCAGACAGGAAGGAGAAATGATGTAAGGAGAACAGGAGAACTCTGGGAAGGAGGAAGTTGATTACTCCCACTCCTGCCCAGAACACCGAAGCAGCAGGATGTGATCTGCCCCACTGAACAAAGGTACTGAGACACATAGCTTACATAGATCAGAAAAATGGGTTAATTAAGATGTGAGAGTTAATCAGTGAGAGGCTAGAGCTAATGGGCCAGTCAGCTTTATAATTTATAGAGATCTCTGTGTTATTTCTTTGGGGCTTGCCGGCTATGGGGTATCAGGTGGGACAGAAACCCAAACAAGCAGGTCTGGCCCCCTCATGTTACAGAGGAGGTATATTTTTCTTTCAAAATGTAAGGAACAGACGTTATAAAATTTCTTAATACATACTAAAATAAAATTTAAAATTCTGTGTCTAAGTATTTCTTCAGTTTGGATTGCTCAAATTTTTATTCACAAGTGAAATATAACCAACCATCAACTACTTATAATAAGCTGCCTATAGAAGTCATCACTGAATCAGTTTCTTAAAGTCTCTTCAATGAATAAACTAATTTATTGTCTTTTGGGAAATGTATTTAAAATGCTTGCTCTTACCTAATATTCCAGACTTAGGAATCAAAACTTACTGACTGCATCTCTGTGCTAGTGTGAGTTTAGATAGTCCCACATCGAGAATGGAGGTCTGAAGAGTTTAAAAGAAAATCAGAAATGACTACAGGCAAGAATTTTTCAAAGACATTTGTGACACTTCTATAATCTAACAAAAATAATAAATGCTGGATTCTTAATATACCATTGTCCTTCTGCAGTTTAAGGATTTTTCCTTGGATGAGGGTCATAGACAGACCATATTACATACTAAATTATGTCCTCGACTACACAATATATGGTCATACATGCCAAGTTCTACACTGGAGTAAGAAAGATACAAGCCAGAGGCCTCAGGCATCTAAGGATTGACTAGCATCCCATAAGTACAGTTTTCCTTTATCACAAGTTCCAGAGCTCTCCTACATCATAAATACTATAACTTAGATGTTGAACTACAATCATCCAATTAAAACTCTGCTACCAGACTACCATTTCAAGAGAAAATGAAATGGACAAGGACAAAACCTATTTTCCTGCCTGAAACAGTCACAACACAGAACAAAATATATGAAATGATATTTCTCAAGACACTGGACATCTAGCAACAAATGACAGTGGATACAAGATATGAGTAACAAATGTGGTATGCCCTCCAATTTTCCTAACTTACTACCTGGAATGTTTCTAAGTGGTAGTGTAGGGAGGTCTAACTCAAACAAAGCTCAGAGATTTTCTGAAGTAATGAGTTAGAGCCAAATGTCTTAGAGAAGAAAATAATCCGGAGTACTAAAGCAAAGGAAATTGCAGAACAACTTCTCAAGATATATAATCATTCCCAAGCACACAGCTGGGGATGCACACAGTATGTGCAAATGAGGACACTATGTCGAACCAGAAAAAGAACCAAGGGCTATACAAAACAATCCATGCAACTCATATTGGGCAAGTGATAGTTCCTGTTATATTTAGGTAGAGCAGAAAACATCACACACAAAGAATCAGAAAACAGAAGGTCTTAGCTTTAGTAGTAGATCAAAATTTATAATGAATAAATGATGTTCAGGTTCTTTGTAACAAATTTTAAAGGAAGACATGAAAAGATGAAACATGTTCTATATTTTCCAGCAAGCATCAGTGTATTTCTGGAAGCATTTCAAAAATGCTCATCTTCGAATACCTTAACTTTCACAAAGATTGCCCAGAAACAAGAAATTCCCAATCATGGATCAAAGGAAACTGACATCAAGGGAAAATATAGTATTAAAGGATTAAAAGAAATCACTAAGCTCAAGATGATGAAAGACATGCCTCCTCTGGGAATCAAGATAATAAATAAATCATTGCAAATCCAAGAATGTTGGTTAGAGTAATTAAGAAAGGTCGTTGTTTGAATAGTGAGGAAAATTAACCCCATACTAAATGCTGTCTTGAGTGAAAAAATTTAAATGAAAGACCCAGAGTTGGGGGTACAGATAAAGTGTAGAGTGGATCCCTACCATATGAGACGCTCAATGTTTGATTCTCCAGCACTAAAGATTAAAAGTAAGATAAGAAAAACAAAATATTTAGCGTATTAAGAAAACTACATTTATAGTATCTACCACCATCCAATACAAACAGTCATATCTTTGCTGGTGCATACCTATAATCCCAACATGTTGAAGGCTGACGATGGAAGATTTGGGTTCACATCCAGTCTGGGCTATACAATAATATACCATGCTTTAATAAAGGAAGGAAGGAAGGAAGGAAGGAAGGAAGGAAGGAAGGAAGGAAGGAAGGAAGGAAGGAAGAAAGGAAGGAAAAACTTTGTATGTTTTCACTGAGCTATGAAAGAAGTCACAGGAAACACTTAAATGTGTGTGTATGTCTTTGTTTCTATAAAACTTATAAAAAGCAACTGAGGGCTAGAGAGATGACTCATGGTTAAGAGCAGTGACTGTTCTCCCACAGGACCCAGGTTAAATTCCCAGCGTGTACATGGCAGCTCACACCTATCTGTAACTCCCAAGATCTGACATACTCACATAGACATAGGCAAAACATCAATGTACATAAAATAACAAATGAATTATTTTTTAAAACAAAAAAGAAAAGCAACTGGTTTAAAGACTATATATCCTTGATCCCAAGTTAAAAATTCACATTATAAAACCTAATAAAACTACAAAATAACAAAAGGTTAGTTAATACTGTCAAGCTAGTGGTAAAACTAAAAAATGAAATTAAAATGCATCCATGAAAGAGGAAAATGTACCAGGAATAAGTGGTACTTAAAATCTAATAAGTAAGATGGTAGATTTAAGCACTACTATATCAAAATATAAAATTATATATTAAATACAATAAGTCTAATACAACACTTTAAAAATAACATATTTTCAGAGTGGGTAAAAATCAAGGTTGTCATATGTACTTAATTGCTACATGTAAAAGAACAATTAGTTTAAAATGAAGACACAGAATAAGGTATACTGAGCTAATATTGCTATCTTAAGAGTCATAAAACTAGTATTAATGAATTAAAGTAAATCCTTTAATAGTGACACCATTTCCTTATCAAGAAAGAATATACCATTAAAAAGTTCTTTTTAAACTCTGGTAGAAAGGCAATAAATATGCAGATCTATAGTTATAATAAAAAATTTCATGTGTTTCCAAAATATAAAAACCTGTATAATAACGGAACAAATTCATGATTACTAAAGCAACCACTATTAACAAACCTGATCTAACACCCATTTAATGACCCTTCCACCAGCCCACAAGAGATTACACATTTTCCTTATATGCACATGGAACATTGACAAACATGTCATGTTCTAAAGAATGTAATAAGTTTAAGAAGATTCAGGTCATGAAAAGTAGCCTTTATGACTACAGTAATATTGGGTTATAAATCAATATTAGAAAGATATCTAGAAAAATAAATAAATACGTATAAATTAAATAACATGTTCTCAAATAACCAATGAGTCAAATAAAGGAAATTAGGAAGTACATTAAACAAAGCAAGCGTGCCACATTGCAAAATAACAGGAACAAAGTTAAAATGGTACTTCAAGAATTTGAACACTAAAAAAATGCCTTAGAAAAAAAAGGCTTCAAATTAGTAATCTGCTTCCATCTAGAAACTAGAAAAAGAAAAAGCTAGTAACTAGCAAATAGTAATAAAGATTAAAAAGAGAAAAATGGAAATATAACAAAAAATCAATAAAGTTAAAAGCTTGTATCATAAAAAGAAAAATAAAACTGATAAACCACTAGCAATGCCAAACAGGATTAAAGAAGAAAAGACAAACTACCACCATCAGGAGTGCGATTCATTCATAAATAAGAATTCTACACCTATGAGAAAAAATATTAATGGAATATAATGAACAATTGTGGTGGCTTGAATGTGAAATGTCTCATATAGGCTCATGTATTTGTCACTGACGTATCTGGCTGTTGGCACCGTTTGGAGAGGTTATGAACCACTTAGGACAAGAAATATTTCTGAACAAAGTATATCACTGAGGGTAGGCTTTGAGCATTTACAGCTTTGTCCCACTTCCAAATCATTCTGCCTGCTTCTTAATTGTTAGTGAGATGAAATATTTTAGCTTTCTACCCTGCTGTCATGTCTCCCCAGAGATTATGCTCTGGAAGTGCAAGCTAAAGAAAAAAAAGAAAGAAAAAAAAACCTCTTCCTACTAGAAGTCCCTCTTGGTCATGGCATTTTAATACAACAAGGGCAACCACAAAATAATAAGCATAAATCCTATAGCTACAAATTTGATGAAACTAATACATTCATTGAAAGACATAAGGTAGCAGACAAACCATCAAAAAAGAAACAATAATCATAAATATATTATATAAATTGACTTTTTGTTTAAACATCTTACTAAAAAGAACTTCTTTTAG
Organism: Arvicola amphibius; assembly: GCF_903992535.2. Classification (NCBI taxonomy): domain Eukaryota; kingdom Metazoa; phylum Chordata; class Mammalia; order Rodentia; family Cricetidae; genus Arvicola; species Arvicola amphibius. The sequence continues at coordinate 70,518,259 of NC_052065.1, forward strand.
TCAAACACCTTACCTGGCCAAGTTGCCTTCACACATAAATTCTATCAATCATTATTAACAATTAATATTGAATCTAAATAAGTTCTACTGCAAGGTGAAAAATATCAATCCAACTTAGGAATCAAGAATTACTCTTGACACAACAAGCAAATTAAGAAAACATAAAACAAGAAATTCATATTCCTTATGAAAATAATTGCAGGTATAGAGAGATGGCTGAGCAGTTAAGAACACTGGCTGCTCTTTCAAGAGTCATGTTCAGTTCCCAGCATCCCCATGGCAGTTCACAACCATCTATAACTACAGTTCCAGAGGAAACTAAAACCTTCTTCCAGCCTCCATTGGCACTACCTGATTGTGTTGCCCAGACATACATTCAGGAAAAACACCCATACACATACAATAAAAACAGAAGGAAAACAATTAAAAAGAAAATATACACAAACATTTAACACATATCATCCAATAATATTTTAAAATTATACTTGATGTCTATGGGGTACTCCTTCACAAATGCAAGGTTGGGTTACCACTTCACTTTCACTTAATTTCACATTAGTATGTTTCATTTAATTGAACATATCAGAAATTAAGCAGGAAAAAAGTCTCAATTAAATGCATGTGACAATATGTATCATCTATTAAAATACCTCTTCACAACTTAATAAGATATGGTAACTCAACCTAATAAAGTACACATCTATATACAGGTTTAAGTTTTAAAGTGAAATTAGTTTCAATGTGTTTTGAATTACTAAGACAAGAATGTCTGTTTCCCATCAAATTTATTCAACATCAGAATGAAATTCAAGCCAGTGCTAACAAGGTTATGAATAAAGAAATACGTGATATCCAAAGCAGAAAGAAAAGCACCTTGTCAAAAGTAATTAGTATAACATTTTTTGAATCTACACAAAAAGCAGCTAAAATATGTTAATTCTGCTAGATTGTGAGATTCAAGTTCAATATAGAAAAACTCTATTGTTTTTCCCAATGACACTAAACTTAAAAGAACAATTCTTCTTGCATCATTAAAACAGGAAGCACTAGAAGATAAATATGACAAAAGATGTGCAAGACCTATATGCTGAAAATAACCATTCCTAAAATTAGGTATGATTTGGAGTGGAAAAAGAAACCTTGTTTATAGAAAAGTAAGTATTTTTTTAATGTCCATTTTGTGCAAACTGAATCCAGGCTGAATGAAAATACCAACCAAAAATCTAAGTAGGCTTTTTTATAAGAAAGTGAAAGGGTGACTTTAAAATTAATAAAGAAATGCAAATGACCTACAAGAGCCTAAACAATTTGAAAAAGAAAAGCAAAGCTCATGGATTGTAATCACCAACTTCAAGATATACTATAAAGATTCAGTTAATCAAGACAGAGGGATATGGTCATGAAGATAGACAAATAAGTCACTGAACAGAACATAGTATCCAGAGATAGGCCTTCACACATATGAAAATCTGATTTTAAATGAAATTGCAAGGTAATTCATTGAAGAAAAGATAATTTTCCCAATGATGATGCTAGAAGTCTGAATGTTAAAAAAAAAAAAACTTCAGCACATACCTACATAACCACATATTAAAATAACACAAAATGAATTAAGGATACAAATATAAACTACAGAATACTCTAAAATACATAGCAAAAATTTTCACGTAGAATTAGATAAACATTTCTTAAGTGGGGTAATTAAAAACCATTAGTTTAATGGGCAAATTACAAAACAGACTTCACCAAAATTAGGAAATTCTGCTTTCAAAAGATATGAGATTAAAAAATCAAACTAAAAACCAGAAGAAAATATTTTAAAATAGCATACATGATAAGAGACTTCCATCTAAACTAGGAACCTCCAGAAGAAAACAAATAATTAACTTGAAAATGGCCAAATGTTTAAACATTTTATCAAAGAAGATAGACAGCAAATAAATGCAGGAAAAGATGCCCAACATATTTAGTCTTTAAGGTGATGAAATTGATAACCACAATTAGGTAATACTATATAATTAACAGATGTTCAAAATGTTTTAAAAAAGAAAAAAAAGACTGATCATACCAACTGTTGGCAAGGATGTGAAGCAACTGAAATTCTTGTATGCTGCTGTTCAGAGTGTAAAAATTATACAAGCACTTTGGAAAACAGTTTGGCAGTGACCTTAAAGTTAAAACACACCTACCATGTGACCCAGCTATTAAACTCCTAGATATTTATTCATGAGAAATGAAAACATTATGTCAATACAATCATTTGTACATGAATGTTTACAGCAGCTTAATTGGTAATATCCAAAAACTGGAATAACACAAACATTCATCAAGTAAATAAACAAAACATGGTACATCCATAAAATGGGAACTACTCACCAAAAAAGTGAATGAGCTGACACATACAACATGGATAAACCAAAATAATTATAATGATTTAAACAAGATATATATATATATATATATATATATATAGAGAGAGAGAGAGAGAGAGAGAGAGAGAGAGAGAGAGAGAGATCTTGTTTCTATAATCTCTTAGAAAACACAAACAGTGACAGACAGCAGACTCAGTAGAGGTAGGGTGGAAAGAACACATTATAATCTTTTGGTAATAATGTTATTTTATTTTAATAATGATTTCACAGTTACACGAAAAGGCAAAAGATATCAAATTGTATAATTTGTTGTACTCTTTATTGTATGTCAATTATACCTCAAAAAATCAAGTTCTGAATCAACTAAACACCACACAAGAGGCATTTAGGTAGCTTGAGTAACCAAAGTCCTAGACTTGCTCCTATCTAGTTCACTCAGTTATTCATAATGCCCTATCATCTCAGAGAAGAATAAAAAGAACAGAGATTATCTAAAAGCACACACAGAAAGTACCAACTGACATATCACTAAATACTATATAGAGTGATAAAAAGCTTATGATTTCAAATTTCTACAGAAAAATTATAGGACTTTTTAGCTTTGTTGGAATAAAATATATTCACAAATTTGTAAAGAAATTCTCACCTCTTTGGATAATCTTGTGAAGACATCCCCTCCTCTGAGGAAATCCAAGATTAAGTACAGCTTTCCTTCAGTCTGAAAGGCTAATTAGAAATAATAATGTTGTAGCAGACTAACCCTAAAGACTGAACATTTTACCATACTTTTATATTAACATGTTTACTATTTATCAACATAATAAAATAATTATATATTTAAATGGTCTACTGTTAGACAATATCAAAATTAAACCCACTATTTTATTGAGTGTTAAAATTGCTATAAATTCCTTTCCAGAACATATTCAGTGTTACATGTGGCTTTACAAAATCTACTACTAAAATTTTCCTGTTAATGAAGTTTCTTGTTCTGGTACAGTTGCCTGAAATTTGTCACCCAATAATATCTATGGCATTCTACAAAGCTCAAAGAAGTTACCGCCTCTAAAAAGTTGCACACTTTCCTATAGCATCTTTAATCTCCATCAAAATTATCTATTAATACTTTTTATATTTAATTGTACTTCATGCCTCTTTTGCATTTTTTCATTTTCATATGTACATTCAATTGCACAACTTCATTCTCTGTATATTACTAGAAATTATGGATTATTTCAGTAGCCCACTTCATATAATACAGTATTTTGCCACAATAGGGGTTTACTATTAATCTCAGGGCAAGTAAGAGACTCAAAGACATTCTATAGTATTGCCATTTTTATTCTATTACATTTTAAAAAAGAGTTAAAGTGGTCAGAATTTCTTGTAAGGTTTGAATAAACTGGTTAAATATTTAAAATGATTTCTCTCAAAAACTGCACTAAGAATAAAATCAATATGTGCTACATTTTAAATGCACAAAATGAAATATCATAAACTACATCAAATTTTTATTTTGATCTATCTATTCCCCAAGAAAATCATATCTACAATCTCTTTCATATATTAACAAAGGAGACATGACTGAAATTTCTAATTGTCTGATTCCAAAACTCATCCTTCCATTATTTCTGCTACTTTTTACTACTCTCAGCTCCTCCGTAATATTACAAAACAGTTCAAACTACCTAATATATAACCACATAACCTTAATTAGTACTGGAAAATAAAAATAATATTGTCCTTGTAAGTAAACATCTAAATGATTTACATAAATTATCATAGTAGCCTATGATCATGGAGGTACTGTCTCATCTTGTAGAAGAAACTGTGGGGTGCGGCCCACCACCCGGCTCCCGCACAGCTAGCTTTACATCCGAAGTAACAACACACAAATTGTATTCATTTAAACACTGCTTGGATTTTATCTATCTGTTGCTTTCATTGGTTAATTAATAAAGAAAACTGCTTGGCCTGATAGGTCAGGACATAGGTAGGCGGGGTAGACAGAACAGAATGCTGGGAAGAAGGCAATGAGGCAGACGCCATAGCTCTCCTCTCAGAGATGGATGCAGGTTAAGATCTTTCCAGGTAAGCCACCACCTCGTGGTGCTACACACATTAATAGAAATGGGTTAATCAAGATGTGAGAGTTAGCCAGTAAGAGGCTAGAGCAAATGGGCCAAGCAGTGTTTAAAAGAATACAATTTCCATGTAATTATTCTAGGGCTAAGCTAGCCGTGCAGGAGCCGGGCAGGACGAAAAGCAGGCCTGCCCACAGCTCCTTCTACATCATCTCATCTAGAAATACTACCGGTCAAACAAGTTGAAGACATTTTCATTTTTCATTGCATGGGAATTTCATGTGTGTGTGTGTGTGTGTGTGTGTATAAAATGTGTTTTCATATACACAAATTTACGTCCATTTTCTTCTCTCCACTTCCTCCCATAGCCTCCCAACACAACTGCCTCCCAATTTCACATGTTCATTTTTAAGAGTTCAGCCAGTATGTGCATGCATATAGAGTCATCCACTGAAACATGGGTAGTGCCTTAGCTACTGCATAGCTAAAGAAAACTGACTCTTTACCCACAGCCATCAACTGTCAATAGTTCAATTTGGGGTGAGACTTCATAACCCCCTCAGTGATACTTGATGGGATTTTGGAAGACATTATCATGTTACATAATTGAGTATATCAACTTAAGACAATAAAATTCAACTAAATGCTAGATATTGATACATATTTCAGACATTTTATATTACAATGAAATTCAACTAAAGGCTAGATATTGATACATGTTTCATATTTTATATTGCAGAATACATTAACCAACTTTAAAGTATTTATTTCTTGTTATACTATCTGAAAATAATTGTACTTCTCTAATTCCATAATTTAAAAAAAGGGTTGCATACCATAGTGTAGTTTGACGATAAATGGATGATTTACTTCCACCAAAATATCCCTCTCCATTTTTGTGCGAACGCGGTCTCGAACTAAAATTACAAAAAGACTGAAATATTATACTCGTTCATGATCTCAGTAAAGACCTGTCATTTACTAACCAAAATATAAATACATAAATAATTTCATTAAGTAACCAATGCAATTAAGTCTGTGTAGTCCTAGATAATAATAACCATTTTCAGAAACCAGAAGATTTTGTTTAGATCTAGAGATCTAAAGTGGCATATTTGGCTAGTATGTATTTAAGTTTTCGTGTGAAATAAAATTGAAATTAGTTGTAAACTTCGTCTTCTACCCTGACACCTCCCCTCCGCCCACCTTTTTCTCTTTCACTGGGTTTCAGGAAGTCCATGCTGGTCTTGAATATGTTATACAGTGGAGGATGATTTTGAACTCCACCTCTCTAGAGCTAGGATTACAGGTTTGTGTTATCATGTCAGGATCTGCATTAATTTTATAAGTCTAGAAGACAGTGCATATAAATGTATGGAGTAGTTGTGCTTTCTAAATGTGCACCACCCAGACAAAACATTAAAAAAAAAAGTTGAAAGAAAAAAGTAAGATTTTTAAAATATTGAACTTTAGACTGAATTAAATGAAATGTGTCACATTTCCTGCTGTTAAACTTTTATTCAGCACATTCAGAAAATTAAGTTATATGGCAACAGAGGTCCTGTAATAATTAACAATGCTAAAAAGCAACTCTAAGTATTCTCTTTACAAGCAACATATGGTGCATTTCATAAAACAAGTTTTGCCAAATTATATTCTAATTAAAGTTTTTAATTTGATACCTTTTAAGCAAGCTTTTCTTAACACCTTCATTGCATAGAGCTGCCCAGCATCAGGACCAGTCTTCTTTCTAACAAGAAAAACCTAATAGAAGAAATATTTTTAAGTGAATTTCAGTTCAAACCAGTTCATCACTTTAAATATATTTTCTTATATATTCCTGTGAATTTCATACAATAAATTCTGATTATATTCACCCACTATGTGTTCACCAATAAATTTCACTCCCATCATATCTCCCAATGTCATGTTCTCTTTTTATATTGAACTTAATTCAATTAGTGTTTCTTGCATGTGCATGGGTTTAGGGCCAACTATGAGAACATAAGCAACTTATTAAACAAAACTCACCCACCCCCAAACATATCCATGTGGAATTTTGATTGGCTCAATACTGTGCAAGTCTGATACTGACAACCACAGTTCCTATGGACCAGACTTATCATATTGAGAAAATACTGTTTCATAGTAATCCTCCCTAACCTCTGGCTCTTATATCATTTGTTTGGTAAGGTTGTTCAAGCTGTACTAAGTCACATACAGAATATAATAAAAGAATGCATGTCTCAAAAACCTAAGAGATGGAGCCGGGCGGTGGTGGCGCACGCCTTTAATCCCAGCACTCGGGAGGCAGAGGCAGGCGGATCTCTGTGAGTTCGAGACCAGCCTGGTCTACAAGAGCTAGATCCAGGACAGGCTCCAAAGCCGCAGAGAAACCCTGTCTCGAAAAACAAAAAAAAAAAAAACAAAAACAAAAAAAAAAAAACCTAAGAGATGGAATAAAATCATTCACTTTTCATGTATTTGAGATTATAACATAATTACATCAATTCTCCTTTCGCTTTCCTCCATCCAAACACTCCTATATATCCCACCTTGCTCTCTTAAGTTCATGGCTTCTTTTCTTATTGTTATTGCACACACACACACACACACACACAAATTTCTTTTTAAAATAAAACCTCAGTTCATATGATGTTCCTTGTACAAATGTTTTCAGGTCTGGCCCTCTGATATTGAATAGACAATTGGTATGCTCCTTGGGGGAAACTCCTTTTATAAGGTGTTAATTATTTTCTACAATTTTCACATGTATATAATGTGTTTGGATCAGGTTACCCCCCATTGCTTCCCTTTCAAATCCTTTCCTAGCACGCCACTACTAGTCCCTGTAAACTTGAGGCATTCTTTTTCCCTGCACACTAATTATAGACTTTCCCTTACGCTTTCTGTTATAAAATAGGTAAATATGTAGCTATGCTATAATGTATATTTAGCTAATGTATATTTGTTTACATTCTCCTTAATTTAACAACTCAAACTCTGTATATTTACTAGTTTAAAAAGGAAAAATTTATAAGTAGATAGCATTTTCCTGGACTTAGAGAAGTTTGTGGCTCAAGAAATTAATAACAAAATGAAACATAGATTTGAGGTTCAGATTTCATTTTAAGACTGCATTGCCTTAATAAAAACCAAAGAAATGCTACCACCATAAATATTAATTTGTTTTAGAAGTTCTTTGTATTTTATTTAATAACAAAGAATAATCAAAGGCAATGCTTACCTGCAAGGTAAAATAATGATGGCAAAATATCTTAATAAAAAATGTGGACAATAAAGCCTAAGTTTACCAAATGAGCTTAAATAATATTTCTTCAAACTCAAATGATGATCCAAAAATGCTAGAATATACAGCACTTTAATTATAAAGATAGATATAGACACAGTTTGTAGGAATTAAAAATTATGGGCTGCTGAGTTGAATGGGCAGATAACAGGGGTTGCTTTCAATATTTGAGTTTGGTCTCTGGGACCCACATGCTGAAGAGAGAACTAATTACTGCAAGTTGTCCTCTGCAACCCCCCCACACCCTACCACATGTATATTCATAGAGAGGGGGCACCCACTAGGAAAGACTGTTTTCTTTTTAAATTAACAGATACTTGTTTTCTCTGCCCAAGCCTGCCATCACCACACCACAGTTCATTCATTTGAATCAAGCAGTGTCGCTTAAATTGGAAACATACCTAAATAAATTATTTTACAGAAAATTGCCAATGCAAGAGCTGTTAAATAACTGTCATGCCTCCTCTTTGACAAGTATATCTGGAAGCCTTTTATTCTATATCAGCTATGTAACAATTACATAGCAGCAAAATCTGATGTGCTATATGCACCTGACATTCATTCACTATGATTGAGCACACAGCTACTTATATTTTTATGTCTCATGGGAGTTCTGCTTTCTTCTCTCTAAATAGAAACTTTTAGATCATACCTGAAGATCACTTCATGGTACTGTTTTACACTAACCCAGAATGTTACTTTTAACATTTTCTGAGTAAAAGAACCAGCCTTCTGGTTTTTTCCCCAATCCATGGTAGATGATAATTTTACAAAATATAATCAAATTAATTTAGAATAATGAACTTTAAAGCTATGTAAAAAATAACCATTAATATCCCACAGATCAAAAATTAGTCCTATGGAAGTTTCTAAATGCTTACTCTCTATTTTTAAACATCTGCAAAACTAAACTGCTAATTAGTTGATAATAATCACAGTTGGAGCAGATTAATAAAAAAGAGTCCACATATTAACACACAGAAGGTTTATTTTCGACAATACGGAACAAATATTGAGAACAGAAGAGCTTCACAGTTAAACCCAACCACACATTTTGCAGATCAATATCTGTGTATTAAATGAACAGATTAAAAATACTATGTCAATTTAATAGTAGAATTGAAATTCTACTATAATCTGAATGAATTCCAAGCAATTTTCCCAATGTAGAAACTCAAGAAAATGTGGAGAGCACCACAGATGATTTCAAAATGGTTGCTCAATTTGTTTTATTTCATATATTTAAAACTGAAGAATCATAATTCACAAATTACTTTATTAATAAAAACAACAAACATTTGAGTAAATAGTGTCAAAATCAGTATACCCATCATCTATCATCAGTACCATTTAAAATGCAAACATTAAATTCAAAATTAAAGTCTTATAATTTATTAGTACTGAGTCAGTACATTTAAAATCACAAAAATCTATTTTTGAAGCTAGTATATAGAATAGACCAAAGAACTTGATCAATTATGAAGACAAGATGTTATATAAAACTTAAATTGTTTAAGATAAAGAGTTCCAATTCCAGAAGTATACTTACTCATGTAAGTTTTGGCCAAAGTTTTGTCTTTCAGTGAACAGATGGGTATGTGTTTATACAACTGATTAAAGATGTACTATTTACCATTTTAAAGCACTAAGTAAAATGTATTTTCATAATTAAAATAATAAACTGCAAAGCTAAGCAAATGTCAATGACCCTAAATACCAGACTCAAAGGTTTCAGAGATTTACTAAATACAGGAAAATTTTCCTGTTTTATAATCAAAATTACCATAATGAAGAAATTTTTTTTCTCATGGTTTATTTTTTTTTTATATTTAAAAATTTCCATCTCCTTCCCTCCTCCTCCCCCCTCCCTCCGCTCCTCCTCCCCCTTCCCTCCCCTCCTTCTCCCCCTTCCCTCCCCTTCCCTCCACCCATACCTCCCCTCCCTCCCTCTCAAGGCCAAGGAGCCATCAGGGTTCCCCACTCTATGCTAAGTCCAAGGTCCTCCCAACTCCCCCCAGGTCCAGGAAGGTGATCGACCAAGCTGAGAAGGCTCCCACAGAGCCTGTCCATGCAGAAGAATCAGAGCCCAGCGCCATTGTCCTTTGCTTCTCAGTCAGCCCCCGCGGCTGAATGAAGAAATTTTTTAAAAAAGCCAACTCATCTTACATGTTTTTACTCTACCACATACAAAATTATGTTTCATTCTTACAGAAAAGTTATTTTCTCAATCTCTGAGGCTTAAACACATCTTTAAAATTTAAAAATTATTGAAGACTCAAAAGATCTTGATTCTTTGGGTTACATCTATTCATATTTGCCATATTAAAATTAGAAAAGAAAAATATTATGTATTAGTGGAATAACACTAAACATTTTGTATGGTTATAGTGATATTTCATTTGTATTTTAATAAATAAAGCTTGCTTAAAGATCAGAGAGTAAAAGAGCCAAACTGGTCAGGCTTACAGAACAGACAGGCATGGCACACACCTTTAATCCCAGTAGCCACACTACTTTGCCATATAAGATGGGTGGTAGAGGTGCATGCCTTTAATCACATCCCTAGAGAGGAATATATGATGGGAGGAAACAGCTCTCGGAAACAGTCTCATTCTGCAATTCCTGAAGGCAGGATTGACATTTTGTCTGAGGTAGAGGTAAGAACCAGTAGCTGGTTGCTTTGCTTTTCTGATCTTCAGATTGAACCCCAATATCGGTCTCTGAGTTTTTAATCATTCATGCTATATATGATATCATAAATGATTTTTTTTTTTTGGTTTTTCGAGACAAGGTTTCTCTGTGTAACAGTCCTGGTTGTCCTAGAACTCACTCTGTAGACTAGGCTGGCCTTGAACTCACAGAGATCCACAGGCCTCTGCCTCCCTAGTGCTGAGATCAAGGGTGTGTGCCACCAACCAGATTCAAAAATGTTTTTAAAGATAATTACGTTTTCCAAAATAAAAAAGTAAATGAAAAGTGTGACACTGAACTACATTTTTGCTAATACCTACTTAGCTTAAAATAAGACAACTGGATTCATATATCTGGCTCTATATTCAACATGTTAAAATCAAGTTATTTTGCAGAAAATAGTTGTTTATCAGGGTTCACAAGTGTAATTTGCCAGATAGAATTTTGATAATCTTTTCATATAATTGTGACTGTACTGATATATCCAAAATCGACAACTAGCAGTTTCTTTAAAAGAGAATCTGAAACCATATTCCTTTTATCTAGCTATGTTCTGTTACACAAAAATAATACTGGCCCTCCTTGCATTTTGAATGTATTTAGTACCCATACTTGATTTGATGCACAAATCATCTGAAAAATACTGATTCACTTAATTACAAACACCTTCCAAATGCTGGCATAGCTACATAATCATTAAATTATATAAAGTATCAAAATGTTTAGGTGCTGAGGAAGAAAAAAATTTATAGACATGAGTTATAAAAAAACATATAAAGCTAATTGTTGGTTCAAGTCTTAATTCTGTCATGGATATTTTTGGTTTGGGTGGTGGATAAGTTCATAAAATATATTTACTACTGAAAGTATAAAATTTAATGTGAAGCTTTGCATTTTCCATCTCAAATGGAAATTTGAATTTAATGAACTGTAGATAAGTGATTTAGTTGTATAGACTTTCAGTTTGACTAATTTTGGTGTGATATTTTTATTTAAATCAAGGTTTTTATATCAAAATTTATGAATTTAAAAAATTAAAAATTAATAATTCATTTTTCTTCAAACTTCTACTTTTAATAGACAAAAATATGACCAGTACTTTTTTCCTATAAAATAGAATCATACCATTCATTTTTTGCAAAAACAATAACAAAAACTATCAATACTCAAATTTAAGTAACCATAGTTTTTAACTCATTTCTTTCTACTAAGAATAGTGATCCACAAGAGGACAGCTGCACATATGAACTCACAGCAACTGTGAAAGGATGTACTGGTGCAATCTCAAGCCAGATAAAATCCCAGTATGGAAAATGAGAAATGGGCATGAAGTCCCACCACTAGATTTTTAAGAACCATATTGCTAGAAGATGGAGTCAGTTTTCTTTAATGGAGTGGCCTACTAGCAGGCTGACCACACTCTATGACACGCTCCAGTCTTAAGAGTAATTGGACAGCAAAAATTGGATTACATGGATTAAAAAAAAAACAAGAAAAACTCAGAAGTTGGGTGGGTAGGAAAATGAGGGTGAAAATGGGAGGAGTTAGGGTAAGGGAATGATTATAAACAAAATAAATTGTTATTAAATTCTCAAAAAATTAATACAGATATATAAGATAGTGATCCATGAAAAATAACTAGTTCACCTCATAACTAAAAATTTTTCACTTGTATTCTGCTTCAAAAAATCTTGTTTGATCTGCAACTAAAATGTTTCATTATATTTTCAATTCTATAGATTATTAAAAAGATAAAAATTTGATGGTTGAGATATAATAAAATAAATAACTGATTATATCTCATCAAGAAAATTCTTCAACTAAGTGTGAGACTGTAAAGAACCCAATGACAAATGTACTATTTGGAGTTTCTACTATTATTGTGCACAGCAGTTCTAAAAATATTTGGGTTTTTATGAAACAGTTCTGACCTAAGGACTCCTTGAAAGGGTTTGGAGATGCCTAGAGACACACAGACCACCCCTCTGACAACTACTGTTGTAGAACACAGTCATTAATGATATTGCAAAGAATAGCATATAAAGGAAGAGGCAGTTAAGGAAAGATAAAAGAGCCCATACTTCAAGAAAAAAAATTAAGTTTTACAAAGTAATCATTTCTCATAGCTCTCCAAGGGTTCCCTATTATTCTTAAATGTCAAATAAAAGATGTCATGTGATCTTTCATAATCTTAAAAAGTGACTGCTAATTCCATAATATGCCTTTTTCAACAAGCAAAAACCTATTTCTACCTTTTCACAATCCACTATAAATATAGCTACGGTGCCTATCAAGATCTCTCCAGTTACAGTAGACCATGGGAACCTGTCCAGAAGGGAAATACCTCAAAGTATTTTTCTCTCTATCACATGGACTTTTATATTGTTCATTAAGAAGTATTATATTGTCCATTAGTAAGTACTCAGGTAACACTTGAAAGTGAATTAGATCACATATATTTAAATGTTGATTGCAGAGACCATACCAACTAGAGACTTATTTCAAAACACAACCACGTATTTTAAAAGTATCACTTGATAATTGATCAATTATACAAATATAAAATAGTTCAGTGTTCCAAATTCATTTTAAGCCCTATATCTAGAGGCTTATCACAAAAGAAAATACTTAATAATCCATGAATATATATATATATATATATAATAATCGATTTGCCATATGCTATATACAATCTAATCTGACAATGCCAAATTTTTATATTTTTGTTTTAAAAATGTAATATTCAGATGTGCTACCTTTCATTAGTAGTCATTAGTAGCAGTATACTTCACATGATCACTAAAGAATTCTCCATACATCTTTCATAGGGATACTGTTTTTTCCAATTTTACTCAGTACATAAAAGGATTTTATTATGATACGGTAATACATAGCATGATGTCTTATTCTTATTCACTTCCACTCTGATTTTTCCCATACCCCCTGCCTCTTGCTGGACCACAGACTCCACTCAAACAGCTCTCTTCATTTGATTTTGTCACATATCTTTTATTACTCACTCTTTTTCAACACTTCCCAATTTCTTTGAAATTATTTCTCCCCCTCTACTGCCCCCCCTCTCTGTATACACACAAATATATACAAGCATATATATGTTCTTCATGTGAGTGAAAACAGAAGCACATGCATGCAAACATGAGGAGTTCATGTGGTACTGGACTTTTTTTTTTTTTTTTTTTTTTTTTTTTTTTAAAAGTATGGGAGTATAATTTTATTCTACTCTGTATCAATGCCATGGACTGATACCCACAGAACTGGATTACCAAGAGTTACAGCATTACATGTTTTAAGATTAATAATGACATACACCATCAATTCCTGAGTAAACAGTGCAGTGTAAAATTTAATCTATATTGCTCAGAAGACATCTTGCAGCATAGAAAGTGATCAAAATGATTACTTACTTTATCATGTCATAAAATACAAGTGTGTATTGCAGAACAGTGATATAAAACAGAGGATGATATAATTTGGAGATGCGAACTAGAGAAATTGGCATTTAAAGATAAAAGATTTGATACTGAATTTGTTCTCTCAGCACCTTCTCCAGAATGGAATGGACTTTTTTATTTAACTTGGTAATTTACTGCTTCTCATTCTTGATATAGGTATATGTGTGCTGTTTCTATAATTTTGGTTTAATTCTGATGAGTTACATGTCAATCAATTTATCCATTTCTTCTGGATTATTCTATTTATGAGTACAAGTTTGTAAAGCATTACCTAATGATTTTATGAATTCAGTAGTTTGTTATCCCCTTTTCATTTCTACTTTTATCAATCTGGGTCTTCTCTATATTTTTATTGGTTAGTTTGGTTAAGTATTTGTCCATTTTGTTTACCTCATCAATAAATCAATTCTCCTTCATAACATTCTTAGAACTGTTAAACTCCATTTCATTAAACCTTGCTTCATTAATGTACAGTTTTATATGACTTTGACATTAGTAGGATTTTGTTCCCATTAAATAGAATAAAACATGTCATAAATCTTTACAACATCTAAAACTCCTATTGCTTATATTTTAACAGTGGAACCTTTACTGAAAAACTTAAGTAAGATTGTACAGCCTGAAGTTTCTTGGAATTGGGCCTACATGTATCTGATTCACAGCCTTGCCCAAATTCTTGAATATGATCAGCATATAACAAGTCATACCCACACAATGCCTACACAAATGATGCAATACCGACAAACAAGTATGTTCACATCCTAAGAAGCAAAACAAAAGCTACCTTCATAATATCTTTAGTTGATGAACTACATAATCTCACTATTTTGTATCTTACAACTATGGATTTAAAAAGGGGCTTCAAAAATGTCTTTTTTTAAACCAAACTTTTTACATAGTGTTCCCTGAATTTAAGAGCCACACCAACAACTTGTTAGCCTGTTGTTTTATTTACTATGAAGATGTTATTGAGAAAAATTCATTTTGTTATACATTATTTTTTATGAAAAGCAATAAAAAATTATATGGTTTGTTTAATATGTTTCTACCTTAAAGATACTGTCAATGCTAATGCATTTGAATAGGTCTGCTTCTTTATGATGGCTATCAATCTCATTTCTGAATTGCTTAAACAAGGGTTCCAGGCCCTATGTTATATATTTGTAAACAATAGTTGTATTCCAGGCTTTATCTAATCTTTCCTGCTCTGATTTTTTTGTTCTCATCCACATTGCCACTTGCTTTTAGGGTTCTGTTTGTTTTTCTCCTCCCTTTGATTTTGGGATGTTTGAGAATGGGTTTCATTATGTACCCAAGATAGACTCAAACCACTCTGTACCCCCCACAAGCTGGCCTCAACCTCAGAAGCATCCTTTTTATTCAGCCACCTAAGTGCTAGGGTTATAGGCAAATAATACCATATCCAACTTATGCTACTTACTTTCAATTTTGATTTTTTTGTTTACCTATGGAATTCTTAAATCTTTTATGATAGAAAGCAAGAAATAAATGCACAGATGAATATATATATTATATATTAAGTAACAAAACTTTTAATAACTTCATATGCTTCTGTGTTATTTTGTCAAATATTTAAGCATTTATACTTTGAGATATAAAAACTTCTCTGTTCTAAATTAATATATATCTCAGAAAGATTAAAAATAAAATTATCTAGAATATATATACCTAATTTACAAGTTAGTTTTATAATACCTCCTCTACCAACAACCTATTAATAGGACCTTCTGGTTTTTCTTTCCACCCTACTCTTCAAGTTTTCTCCCTGTCTGACTTGGTTTTCTGCTACTATGACAAACACCATGACAAAAAAACAACTTGAGTGTTAAGGGGTTTATTTGGCTTACATATTGCAGTCCATCATGGAGAGAAGCCAGGGCAGAAGCTCAAGGCAGGAACTGAAGCAGAGATCATGTTGGAAGGCTGCTCACTGGCAAGCTTCCTCTGCTTTGCTCAGCCACCTTCTTTACACAGACCAAACTCATGTATGTACCCAGGGAAGGTACCACCCAGTGTGCTGGGCCTTCTTACACCAACCATCAATTAAGATAATACTTTACAAACATGCCCATGGGCCAAATTGATGAATGAGGTGCTTCAACTGAGATTCCCTCTTTTCCAGGTGTGTCAAGTTGATAACCAAGATCATCCATCTTATGTCATTCATTGACAAACCATAAGCCATTTCAGCTTGTCTTTTATGTCCTAAAACTATTTCTATTTATTTCATATATTCTATACCATATATTATTAAACTACTGTGTACACACTGAATACTCAGTAAATATATTTCCTTACAAATGTCTTAATCACTGCTCAATTGCCTCAATTTTTCACTTTACATCTAAATCTCAGCTACTATGATATCTTGTTTTTCCCATATTTTCCCCAACAAATAATGATTGCAGTCATTTTCATAAAGGCTATCACTTACTATATGCATTAGAAATTTTTCGTGCCTTAGATTTTTGGGTATACAATCTACAGGATCCAGATTCACATACTTTCTTTCTAAGAAACGTATTACCAAATACTTAATAAACAAATACAATATATGAATTAATATTTCTAAAAAATTCTTCAAAGCAAGAATCTCACATCATTTCTAAATCATCTAGGCTAGTTCTACTTTGCTTTAAGAAATGGTAGGATAGCTCCTGATTTCAAACATAAATTACAGCATAAATTCTAAATTCTCATACAGAGCTAAAAACTGAGGTAACATCACCAGGAGATAGCCAGTTATCTTAGTGAACATGAAAAAGGACATCTAAATTATCTTCATAAAAATCAAGTATGTGATTTATACAACCAACAATGAACATGGTGTGGTTTTTACCTAGAGAAATATAAGCTCAGGGGATTAGGATACCTTGACCGCTATTGAAGATCATAACAAAATCTAAATCAAAACAGAAATAAAACATAAAACTAAACAGTCATTTTCACATACTTTGAGAGCTATAGAATGATTTTATGCATGTTTATACATTTCTATTAAATATCAAAAAGAAAAGCAAATGTAGGAAAAAGTATTTATTACCTTTCCAAAAGACCCCTGACCAAGAACCTTGAGCAGGTCAAACTGTGCAGGATCTGCTTTCTCATATCCTTCTTTCACATGATGTATAATAGGGATTTCTTTAACATCTTCATCCTTCAAAAAAAATTCCAAATAATACTAATGTGTGGTTCCAACATTGTGTGATTGATTCCATTTCAAAAAAAAAAGTCACACTATAAGTTATACAATACCAAACTCCATCAATCTAGCACTTTGTTTTATGGACTAATTCCTATCTCCTGATATAACACAGAGATATAATCTCATTTCCTTTGTTGCCAGGTCTTGTTGGTGGTGTTGTTCATTTGAGGTACTCATGCTATGTTTACCTAGACTGGAACTTGCTGTGTAGAACACATGGGCCTCAAACTTTTGACAATTCTCTTGCCTCTGCCTTCTGTATACTGAGATTACATTCATGTGCCACCAAGCCCAGCTCTTAATATATAATTTCATATAAATGAAAGCATGTGAAATAAATTCATGCAACAGCTTTATAAGTAGATAATAACACAATAATATTAAAAACTAAGATTTATTTTTAATTATATTTTATTTGATGTTTAGATGACTACTGTATTTACATAATTCCTTCATCCTTCCTCCAACTCCTCTTATGTTCCCTCTATCTGCCTCCTCTCAAATTCATACTCTCTGTTCATTATTACACATATAAACATATATAAGTAAGCCTGATGAGTCTATCTAGTATTGTTCATATTATACATATGTTGTTAGGATTGGTGACTTAGAACTGAATAATCAATTAGGGAACTCATCAAAGAGAGCTAGACTTATTCTCCTCTCTCAGTAGTCATTGTTTGTAGCACTTCTATGGATGGGTCCTTGTGAGATTTCTACCTTCCATAATGGCATGTCAACTAGTGTTTTCATTATTTAGGTCTTGTTTAGGCAACCTTACTGTTGTGATTTCATGGGTGCAGCTTCCCTGTCCTATATAGAGAACACTATCTTCTATCAGCCAGTATGGTTCCCTGACTCTTATGATCTTTCCAATCATTTTTCCATGATGTTCTTTGAGACTTAGGTGTATAGTCTTAGGTGTGTTGTAGATGTATCAACTGGGGTTGAACACACCACAGTCAGCTGAGGAACTTAGATGCTTAAGCCCCTCACAGAAGTGCAACTTATGAGACAGAAACAGAAAAAATAAAGATTAAACCTTGCAAATTCTGAGAAAGCAACCATAAAATCTCAAAAGTCCTTTTAAATAGTAATTTACTATATTCTTAAGTATATTAGTATCCAGATCAATGCTAAGCAAACTCACAAAAATAATTATAGAACTCAAAATGTTCCCATGCCATGAACTTTTATTAATAATTTAAATATAAATTATATATAAGTATCCTACCATCTATGTTAGAAAGAAAGGAACCCTCCCGGGGAATATTTCTACACCATCACAGATGAAAACTCTCAGGTGTTACGACTATACTCAAGTGAGTTGTAATTCTAGTCGGTATGGAAAGCACAGTAACTAATAATTTTTCTTAATCTTTATGGATTTCCTATTACAAAATAGAAAAGCTGAAGGTATAATCTCTGATTCAAACACATTACTATCTAAAAAAAATTGATACACTCAAAGCTTGAGTTCTATAATATCTCAAGTCAAATGTTCTTTATTGTATTGCCCCTTAAATTCTCTGATTAATCAATAGTGGCTGTGGCTAAAGAGGACAAGAGAATGGTCCCAATGAGCTAGTCTTCTTGACAGCTAAAATAACATCAATGACACAGAGAGTCAGATATACACTCTCAAGTGTGGTTGAACTGAGTATTACTGTACTAGGGACATTTAAGCAGATGATTAAGAAAAATAACATCATATGGCTATGACGTAATCCCAAATGACTGATAATCTTACACGCACACAAAAAACCTGTGCAAGCAAACACACACACACACAAGGTAGGGGGGATGTGAAGCCATAGACCATCTACAAACTCAGGAGAAAGACCTCAGAAAAATCAATTTTGCCAACACCTTGATGACAGACTTAATAAGAGTGCAGAATTGTGAGAAAATTAATTTTTGCTGTGTAGGACACTCAGTCTGTGGTCCTTTGTTAGGGCAGTCCTAGAAAATATAGACAGTGCCTATCTGTGAAAATGAAGTTGGTACTGTAAAATAAAAATTTAATAACTTCCACACAGAGTTCACTGCATTTTCCACATTAAATGACAAATCTGAGGCACATGTGACTACAGTGTTAGGTACTTTTATAGAACTCAAAAGTATATTTAATATTAAGAAAAAATTAAGAAGGCTGAACCACAACTTCTATATTTTGATCATTTTTTGTTTTAAATGAAGGAAGCCAAGAATGCTTAACACTAGACAATCAAATACTGCGTCATTCATTTGACAACTGATTTGCTTATGGGGAAATGTTACACTGAAAAGGAGACATTAACAAATAATCGCATTCTATTATACCTCAAATACAGAAGAGTCACAAGATTATAAGACTGGCCTCCAGAACAAAAAGGGGGCACTATTTAAAGACTAAATACTTTAAGGTTTATATAACAATGCAAAATCTGTTCAAGCATTTGTTTTATTTTAAGGCAGAAAAGATATTTTAGTTAAAAAAGAAATAAAATTTAAAAAGAAGCCATTTTGTTGCGGACTTGTTAAAGCAAGTATGGAGACAGAACAACATGCAAAGAATGTTGCAGTGTCACTAAAAGTCAAGCCAGTATTAATGTAATGTTCTTTGAACAAAGGCTAACAATAATGTAAATAATGAAGTGCTACTAGCTAAATTCATCAAAACAATGAACACATTGGAAAATAGTTGCAGAATACTTACACTACAAGATTATATGTTAATGACTCGAGACCAAAGGATGACAGTAAACTAATCCTTATTTAGGCTGATCTATTCTAACTACATCAGTCTTGGTTCCCTCATCTATAAAATAGAAATAAACCTATCTATTTCAGATCTCAGTCACATAGGGTCTGAACTACAGAGTAAGATTCCATTTCATCAAAAAAAAAAAAACCCACAGGGTAGGGATGGAGCTCTGTGTGCATACCTAGTACATGCACAAACAAAACATATGAAATTTTTAAAACTTTAGATATGAAGTATGGTGATACATGCCTATGATCTCAGAAGCTGGAGGTTAAAGCATCAGGAATTCAAGGTATCCTTAGTTACATTAAGTTTAAGGACAGCTAGGACCACATGAAACCATTTCAAAATTTTACATTTATTACAGATTTACTAAAATACATTTCTGTAACTGATAAAACTTTTCTCTTTTCCAATCATTTTTTCTTTATATGCTATAAATGGTGTTTACTAAATTAACATGACACTTACCAGGCTAGATTCTGGTTCTTCCTCTTCCATTGGCTCATCAACCATTTTAAGATCATTTACCTGAAAAACATTTTTCAAAATGTGAAGTTCACTGATATTGAAACAAGAATAACTAAGAAAAATATAACACTGGGCATTTCCCTTCACAATCTAAGAAATTCCTGAAAAACAAAAGGTCAAGGGTACACAGAAATTATTTAGAAAAGGAAATTTATGAATTGAGTTCACATATTGTCCTTAAAGCCTCAATTTTTCAGAGTTTTACATTTCACTACATGCTTCTTAATGCTGTGCCATGACCAATGAATGACCTTACACATACAAATAAATCTCCCAGAATCTACCTTAGATATAGTCAAAGAATGCTAGAATAGAACAATTCCATATAAATGAATAATGGGAAATCTCATATGCTTCAATTTTAAATTCATAAGATACCATACAGAAATAAAACCTAAATTACAGGAGCTTTAAGCAGCTATAGAAACATTTTCACATGCAAAGCTTTGGGGATAATTACATGTATTGAGGCACTAATTTTAAAAAAGTAAATATGGAGGGTTTTGATCAAGGGTTTACAAACTATGATCCATAGGCCAAATCAGGTTAGCTGCCTTTTTCTGAATAAATGCTACTGAAATACAGTCACAGTCTTTTGTTTCCACACTACCTATGACGGCTTTCACATTAGAGCAAAGTTAAATAGTGTGACAGAAATACTGTAACTACAGAGATATTGTAACTACAAGGTGTTAAATATTTATTTTTGGCCTTTTACAGAAAACGTATATAAAGATCATTCACTGATCTAAGGAGTTTACAAATTAAAAAACAGTAAGGTGGTCTATATGAAAAGGAATTTAAACAATGCCAATTTGTAAGAGATCACAGAAAAGCAAAATTAGATGGACAGAAAAGGATGGATTGAATAAAATTACTAGTGACACCAACACCTAAAACACAGTAAGTTCACTAAGTCTACCACTTCCCTGATAATCAACTAAAATTTCTATTTAGAATACAAAAGAAACTACCCTGGGACTCTGGGAAGTAAACACTAACAAGAGGGAAAGATACCAAAATTTGATAAACAATTCAGAGTTTATTTTCTAGCTGTATCTCCTAACTTTGCCCAGTGGGGAGACTGAATCATGGAATCCTCTCTACTATAGGCCTAAACAAAACTTCCCAAAAAGGTAGTTATCATAAGGAAACTTTTTAAACTTATCCAGTTTTCCTTTTTCAATATCCAACCACACTAAGGCATGGACCAATCAAAAGAAAAACATCTCTCTAGAGGAAGCAAGAAAACAGCCCCCTGTGCTAAGAAAGGTATAGGTATAATCCCCTTTTATTGGCTGCCTTTGTCACTAAGAGAACAGCTACAATACTACAAAGCTATGTGAACTAGGGCTTTGAAAGAAAATCCTATTTCTGGCCAGAGAAACAGTATTAAAGCTCCTGGAAAACGGATAATTTATAAGAAATTACAATAGAGGTATTTCTTGATTCTAGGCTTGACCTAATTCAAGTACTGGCTTCAACATCAATCTGCACGTGTAGAAACTACAACACCAAAACACAAGAACATCTTTGAAAAATGATTAACTAATACTCAAACTCAGACTAACCATGAGTGAGAAACTAAATTCCAGTAAACAGTGGAAGAACATTTATCTATGACACATGTGAGCAAAGGTATGTGCATGCGACAGAGCAGCTTTAGTAGTAAATGCCATCAATTGGACACAATCTATCTGTCTTTCAACCAGTCCTGGACAAGCAATAAAAGATCACATATCAACCAAAAGGAAGAACTACTAACACTTCTGACAGATCAGATGATTCGTTCCACACATTTTGCCAACTCAAGAAGCCAATTCCTAAGTGGTCATTATTGAATGGACAGCTCTAAGAATGCAATGCTGAAAAAAAGCAAATTGAAAGGGAACAAAGAAAAACTAACCAATATAGATTAATCAGGGAGCCATTCCATATCTGCTCTTCACCCAGGGTTTCTAATCTCTGAATACCACAGCACTATCTTATACCTTACCTCAACAGATTGGGGAATATGCTATTTAAAAACATAAGCTATAAGTTTGTCATTAAAAATCAACTTTCAATAAACAATCAGGAAGATAGCATCCTGATAGCTAAAATTTTACAATAAAGTGATTCTCATATTTGTCTATACATAAAAGTTATGTAAAAAAAGGACCGAGACTTTGACTTCCCTCTGTTACCTAGCTACTGCTTGCATACTAGTCATACCATCTTATGACTAATTAATCATGAAGCTCTTAGTCTGGAGAAACTAGAAATAAAATGAATTGGAAAGAATCAAAAAACATCATGACATCCTGGGAATCATCCCCGTCACAAACAGAACACCTAATTTTTCCTACTTTATCAATATTCAAAGAACAGGTTTTCAATATAAGAATATCAATCTATGGAATACCAAAGAATTCACTGATTCTTACTAAAATCCAAATCATTTTTCACTCATGTGAAAACAAAAATATATCCAAAATGATCTAAGAAAATAAAATTTTATTTAAGAATATAACCTCTAATTTGAGAAGATAAATGACATATTTTGCCCCCTTTAAGTGTGAAATGAAAGTCCTGTCTGCTACCTATAATTGAAGCACTTGAGAAACTGAGAGGAGGATTGTGAGATCAAGGCCACTCTGGTTTATGCAACAAGATCCTCTCTCAAAACAACGAAAGAATTAAAGGGCCCAAAACCTAAATGAACAGATCTCATAAGTGTAATAAAGAGAACTTTTCAATTATTTTAATTTTCTCAGAAAAGAATTTAAGCACTTTCAAATAGCCTGGAAACAAAAAAAATAAAGATATACAAATCAGAAAGAAGCTAATGACAATGTAAGAAATAATAGGTGATGTAAATTAATAATTTCATTAATAAAACATATATAAGCCATCAGTCTTCACAACAAATATTATAGTATTATTACATACTAGTAGTTTCCAGGATCACCCAAAATACACTTAGCAAGCAAAATGACTGTATGTATAGTATACAATGTTAAAAGAAACACTTAAGAATTTGATATTCTAAAGAAATTTTGTTCTCAAATAAACTTCATGACTATATGTTAGATACTGACAGATTCTGGAAAAGGTCAATTATTATTGTGATTATTATTATTATTATTATTATTATTATTATTATTATTATCTTCCCCCTCTTCTTCCCCCTCTACCTCCTTCTTCACTTAAAACTAGAACAAATTACATTGAAATTTAAAGGTACTTTTGCAATACCTAGAATAATGATCTATGTCTGTATATTGAGTTAAATTCTTGATAATATCAACTGAGAAACTTCCAAGTGATTCAATGCAGCAAACAAACTCTGAGATAATCCTCTGTGATCCTCACCTCTTCAGGTTCATGTTCTTGTACAACCTCCGTTGTCTTACAAAGTCTGAGATAATCCCCCATGTCCTCCACCTCTTCCTGTTCATGTTCTTGTATAACCTCAGCCATCTTCGGGGCAAACATATCCTGTGGCTGAATTCCAAAGAAAAAGAACAATGACAAAGGTGATGGGATTCCATTTATATGATTACATTATGCCAAAAAAAAAAGTCTAGAAGTTCTCCTTATTGTCTTCATTGAACTGAGTGGTCATGTTGAAAACCCACATAACAAAGGACTGTAGCCATCTCCTTGCAGTACTAAGCAACTTGAGTGAAGCCTCCAGCTAATAATACTTAGAAAATAACCATGCCAAAAATCTTTGAGAGTTTAAAAGTAGCCCTTCCCCAGTGAAGCCTCCAGATAAGTATGCAGAAGAGCTGAAACCTTGATTACAGGTTTGTATGACTAAGCAGAAGACTTAGTTGAGTCATGTCCATATTCTTAGCCCATATAAACTGTGTGATAATAAATAATATTTGTTTAATCTGTAAATTGACAATAAAGTGTTATGTAGCAACTGATATTTATTACAATCAATATTATTGCTCAAAAGTGTCTAGAATTAAAGGTTCTCTAAAAGGCTTTCTAGAGAAATTTTTTACAGGTTTAATACTCTAGAAATGTTTTTATTAAACTCATATCTTTGTTCTCATATTACAGACAAGAAATTGTAAATTATATCTTACTAAGTAACCTAGGAAAAAGAGCTAAAACTTCAAAACATTTGCATGATAGTTAAGACTAAGAAGGTATGCTGTCCTTTCATGCTGTTTTCTGAAAATAAGTTACTATCTTAATAAGCATGTTATAGAACACATTAATTTCATATTCCTTTCATAGTCACAGATGCTTGAGAAGTTGAAGCAGGAGAACTGCTATGGCTTTCAGGCCAGCCTGTGCTACACAGCAAATTCTAAGCTAGGAAGGTCTACAAAGTGAGATTATCACCATATAGCTACTTGTGATATATTAAGTTATTCAATGAAAGATCATAAAAATCACAAAAATACAAGCTCAATTTACAGCACACCTCGGAACATATCCTAGAATTTGTTTTTTAGAAACACAATTTCATCATAGCTGCAGATACAAGTAAACTGTATAGTGCAGATAACTATGTAAAACAGCATAGATGTCATATAAATCAAGCTGTTACCTAAAAATTAAACTAGAATTAGCATATTATACATAATTGTACTTCTGGTGGTGAAACCAAAAGAACTGAAAGCAGAGTCTCAAAGACATCACTTTGTACTGAATGATCAGAGCAGCAGTATTCAAAACGGGAAGATGAAGCAACCTAAGCACATGTCAGTAGTTACAGAAATAACAATGTAGTATATGTAAACAATGGAATGTTATTCAGCCTTAAAAAAGAAACAATCCTGACAGATACTACAAAATAGATGAACCCTAAAGAGATGATTTTAAGTAAAATAGGAGACTAACAAAAAGACAAACACTTTATAATTCTACTTATATGAAGTGCCAAACGAGCCAAAGTCACATAGCCAGAAGCTAAAATAGCAGCAGAGGCAAGTAGCTCTCTATTAGTTCAAAGCTAATTTGGTTTACATAGAAAGATCAAGGACAGACAGGGATACATAGTGAGATCCTGTCTCAAAATCAAACTACCAAAAATAATGAATTCAGTTGCATGGAGAGGTTTTAAAACGCTGATCCTACAGAAGTAGAAAACTAGTAGTTACCAGAGGCTAGGATGTATAGGGGATGAATGGTTAACTAATAGCTACAGTAGATATTTATCTATTTCCAATTTTTTTATTACATTGAATTAACAAGGCTCATGCTACAACAGCTAACATGTGTAAATTAAGTCTCAGGACAACTTGTAAGTTCTCTCCTTCTTCTACATGGGTGTCAGGGACAGAACTCAGGTCATTAGCCTGGAAGCAAGCACCTTTACCTGCCACACCATCTTGTTGACCCACACTTGTCTTTAATCTTTTAGACTTAATGCCACAGTCGAGACTATTATAGGAAGCTAGATAGTACCTAAAATACTCAAATAACTTGTCTATATTCTTTGCAGATTTCTAATGCTACTCTATTCCTACATGGTTTCTACCCTAAATTCCTGGTCCTTTGACAGGCACAGCCCAGCCAGCCATGGCCATTGCTTTGGGATGAGCTTTAAGAGGAGCTATTTTGTTTCAAATCAATCTGAAAAACTTATTTGAAAATCTAAAGAGAGACATTTAAGGACACGAATACATACAATTGCCAAGCTATTTCCTTAGTCAGGTCTTTAAAAGCAGTTATGAAGCTTTGCTGTGAAACGAATTCGCTAATAACATATACTCATGGCACAAAAAAATCAAAAATATATAGTCTTTAGAATCTTTACTACTTTAATTACCTATTCTCTGCATGTCAGTTCAACTGAACCAAGTTGTGAAGTCACACTTTCTCCTTTTCCTTCTACATAGACTAAATTCAGTCTCATAGTAACTCCCATATTTTTCTATCAAAAAATACTAAATAAGTAGGTATGGTGGCCTATACTAGTAAGCTTAGCACACTTGAGATAAGTTTACTGTGAATTCAATGCCAACCTGGGCTACACAGTAAGTCCCAAAGGCCCTGGACTAGGATGAAACCTTGTCTTGATAAAAAGAAAGAAAATAACAAGGAAAGAAAGAGTATCTTGTTAAATATCTCATTTCCTAAGTTCTAGAGTGAAGAGACCACATCTTCTTACCCTATTACTCCACAACATACAACATTACCTGGAAAGAGGCCCTGGATAAATATTTGTAGAAAGGAATGACTATATTTGTAATCTGAATGATTTAAATTCAGTGCCATAATACCTGCTATATTTTCTGACTTAAAACATCTAAAAGTTTCTCTAGCAACTACATAATTTCCAGCAAGTCATTTTGCTATCATTTCTGAAATATTTATTTTAAATTATAAATATATTGGGGGACAGATATACAAGTCTGACTTCAGGTGTCTAGAGTCTAGAAGATGATATCTAATCATATCTCCTGGAGCTAGGGTTACAGGCAGTTAGGAGTCACCTGACATAGGTGCTGGAAATCAAACCTGTCTTCTACAAGAGTAGAGCAGTTTCTTAGCCAGAGTCACCTATATGGACTCTAATTTTCTATTTTAAAAGCCAACAGAATCCATCTCATTTAAAATATTTTTTAAACATAGTTTAGGTTAGCCATAAGACTTTTTAAAATATCACTTATTTCTTTTTTTAAATTGATTTTATTGAACTATACATTTTCCCCTCCCTTTCAAGCCTCCTCCATGGTCCCCATGCTCCTCCCAATTTACTCAGGAGATCTTGTCTTTTTCTATTTCCCATGTAGATTAGATCTATGTATGTCTCTTTTAGGGTCCTCATTTTGTCTAGGCTCTCTGGGATTGTGAATTGTAGGCTGGTTTTCTTCGCTTTATGTTTAAAAACCACTTATGAGTGAGTACATAAGATAATTATTTTTCTGGGTCTGGGTTACCTCACTCAATATGATGTTTTCTAGAACCATCCATTTGCCTGCAAATTTGAAGGTGTCATTATTTTTTTCTGCTGTTTAGTACCACAAGGACATGTGCTAAACTATGATTATAGCTGCATTATTTGTCACAGCCAGAACCTGGAAACAACCTAGATGCCTCTCGACCGAAGAATGGATAAGGAAAATGTGGTACATTTACACAACATATTTCTTACAAATCATTCTTTAAATGGCAATTATTTCAAAATGTGATAATTTTTAAAATATGTTTTTAAGTCTAATTTTTGTTACCAAAATTATTACAAATGTCAGGGAACACATAATGAAGCCCTTCATCTAAACTATGTGTGGCCCATGTGTCAAATTTGCCCATTTTCACATGGCCAACAAGATGAGACTTGTGTAATTTTACACTCACACATTTCCCTAAGGTATAGAATATGTGCCATATGTCATATATTGTCTAGAGTTACCTGACATCTCTAGTCAATATAATTTGTAAATTATAAGCATAAATTTAAGGATGTAGAAGAACAGTAAGGTATCCTCTCAGTGAAACAAAAGACTAAAATATCAACTCTTTCTGATCATAAGTTGCACAGTACACAGAGGATACCATTTCCCCAGAATATAGCATAATTTCATAAAAACCAAGCTGCGTTTTCTTTGTGTGGTGGGGGAATGATGATGGTGACACAGGCCCTTGTTATATAGTATGAATGGCCTGTTATTCCATATAGATTTCTGTGGTCTCAAACTCACAGGAATCCTCTTGCCTCTGCCTCCCAGATACTGTTATTACATGAGTGCCACCACAATCTACATCCAATTATTTTCTTTTACTTTTTTAGATAGCATCTCACTACGTAACTCGAGGCAGCCTAGAATTTTCTATGTACTCCATGTTGGTCTTGAATTCATAATCCTCTTCCTTCTGCTTCCCAAGAGCTGGGATCATAGGCATGAACTTAGCTCAACATTTATTTTCAACTTACTTTTCTCTAATGTTTCTTAAATGTTTGCATTTTTTTTCTAAAAACTATCCACCAAGAGACAAATATTGTGGTGCACACCTGTAATCCTGGCACCTGGAAGACTAAGACAAAAGCAACACAAATTCCAGATCTTAAAAAAGGCCACCAAAATGGATTCTTAAGATTCAAAGCATCTTGAATGCTAATCAGACAACCATAACTTTAGCTGCAGAAAACTGCAAATGCATCTCCCTGAAAGTAAGAAAAACAGTGCATTAGATATTTGAAGCTGTTAATCCCATTAAGATGCTAATGTGTTAATAATATTTAGTTCAATTTTTGAAACCAGTATTAATTCACTTTCAATATTTTTAGTGTGGCATCACATATTTCAAAAGGATTTAACACCAAAAAATGTCAATCACACTGCTAATAAATAATGTAGAACTTAAAAATATAAAAGCTAAAAAGATTATATTTAAGTTTCTATCATATGTCATCAGGTTGTGATATTTATCTAATTTGGGTACCTTGCCAAAACACTAGAGCAATTCAAACCACTACCTTCAGAGACAGAGATACTGTAATTTATAAAAAAGAAATGGCTACTGTGGTCTTAACAATCATCTTGAGCCATAGGGCCTAACAGCCGAAATAAACTCTCAGGCCTATCTAACCAAGGTCCTATCTAAATCTACCAAGGACTACTTACATATATCTCTCAAGGCCTTAGGGTCAATACTGAGGGCTTCCAAATATATAAATAAACAAAAAAATAAATAAATACGGCAAAGAAATCTGACAAAGTGTCACAAAACATTCTTTCAGCTCTTTAGGAGGATCACTTTGAGACAAGGATAATGAGATCACTCTGGCAACACAGTTAAACCTGTCCTTTAAAGTCACTGTTTATACTGTTAGCCAGGTTTTGAAAAACTTCATTTTTAAAACTTCATTATAAAGTTATGAGAATCGGTATAAATTTTAAAATCTACTACTATTCCTACAACAGCTATTTATGTGTTCTGCCATAATATAGTACATAGTTCTCCAATTAGATATGGTATGTATAAAATCAAACATGACTAAATTAAGAGCTAGCATTAGTTCCAGAATAGCTTGAAAACTTAGAAAACAAACCCTGGAACTCTTATTGTTTTAATATACAATACAGGAAGTCTAATGTACCTACGAGAGCTGTGATAGTCAATCTCCATTGTTAACCTGACTAGACTTCGAATCACACAGGAAATCAGTGAGCCATACTTCTAGGTCTATCTGTGAGGGTGTTTCCAGAAAGGCTTAACTAACTGAAAAGTGGGGAGCATCTCAGAATAGGGCCCAGGTGAATAAAAATAGGAAAAGGAGAATAATAGATTTATGACATTGACTATCCTCTGCTTCTTGGCCCATGTGACTTAACCTTGTGTGTCTCTCCTATACCCATCACCATAATGGATCAACCCTTTGAAACCTTAAACAAAATAGGTCTTTCTACCCTTTGCATTATTTCTGTCACTTTTGTCACAAGGACAAATTACAAGTAACTAAGATAAGGAATTCAATTAACTATTTTAAAGCAATTCATTAGTAATAATAACTTTTCTTTCATATGCAGCAGTAATAATTTTAGAATATCAAAAAACAAATCAAGATAGACATGTTTCTAAACCCTCTCAAGAATAATGAAAATAATGTAAGGTAATAAGGCACAAACTAAATTGAGAGATACACACTAAAGCTGCATTTTCTGCTTTTAAAGTTCTACTTCCTTGACAGCTTATTTAAGTAGGAATAAATCAACTACCAGTACTTTTTAAAGCAAAAGAGCAAAATGTATCACTTAGTCTATGAGTAATGTCATAGAACTAAAACATTAACACCTCAGAAAAATATTTTAAAGCTTACTGCAGGCCAAAATTTGTTGGTATTTTTAACATAATATACTGTTTATTTAGACATTTCCTTGTGATTATAAATGAATGAACACAGATACACACACAAGTCACTGATCTCAGTTAAAAACGCAGGAGTCTGGAACAGTACCCAATGAAGCCTATCAAGCAACTACCATTATGTTATGCATCATAAATAGATATCACTCGTTTGATAAATAAAAGAATATCAAATAACATTTAGAACTAATTAAACAAATTCAAAAATCATGCTTTCAAAAATACTACTGATAGTAGTAAGTACTAGGTGCTACTGAATTATAAATACTAAGCATATCCATATAATATACATACAAAAGTATTTGGAAATCATCTGGGTTTTGTAATTCATTTAATTATAGAATAAAAAAAAGTATATGCTTTCTATATGAGCAGGAATTTGTTTGCTGTATTGAGCTGACAGCAGAGCCAAGAACTTGAACACGTCTGAGTAAGATCAATGTATACAAAAGCAAATGCATATGCCATATTGCCAGTCTCATAAGAGCTATGACATATACTTCTGGAAAGTTTACTTGCAAAAAACTCATGTACTATATGTAGCATAAATGATTTTTTTGTAGAAAATGCTACTCACTATAAAAACTTCTTAGAGATATAATGTCCATATAATTACATTATAATGCCTTGAAAATATGAAATGAGAGTGTGTGGAGTTCCATCTGGACGGGTGAGTGTGTGCTATCCTGGGGCGACCTGCCCTGGAAGAGAGCACAGCCCCCCTCCCCCAGCTCCTGGTGCAGGGGAGTCTTTGTTACACACGTCCCTGCCTCTCCCAATCCTTCCCTAGTGTATTCAAGGTCCTTGGCTAAGGACCAGTGTCCTGCTCCTGCACCAAGGCCATCCACCCAGAGGGGTGAGAGGCTGCCCTCCAGGCAGGTATGAGGATTCCCACAAGGGAATGCAGGCACTTTCAGACTGTGCTGCAAGGTTCTCTGTGTGATACTCTACCCGCCCTGCCACCAAGTTTGCACTTTTGTCTGTGGTGTCCTGGGGCTACCAGCATCCTTGATTCAGTGCAGAGGAGTTCCATCCATTCAGGAATAGTTCCTGCTCCTGCACTGAGGAGATCCACCCAGATTCGGTCACAGCAAAGATTGGACCAAGACACCAATTCTCTCCTGGCTCCATTTGAAAAAAGAGATGGGCAGGCGCCAATGCAAGAACTCCTCCAACAACCTGAAAGGCAACATGACATTACCAGAATCCAAGCATGCCAAAACAACAAAAATTGAACACCCTACTCCAGAAGAAATAGAAGAAATCGACCTTAAACAGTACTTTATGAAAATAATAGAGGACCTTAAACAGGAGGTTAAAAACTGCCATAAAGAAATGGAGATGACAAACAAAAAAAGGTAGACGAAATAAATAAGTCTCTCAAAAATACCCAAGAAAAACAAGAAAAAGCAATCAAACAGGTAAAAAAAACATTTCAAGACCAGAAAAATGAAATGGAGGTAATGAAGAAAACACAATCCAAGGGAAGACTGGAAATGGAAATTCTGAGTAAACGAACAGAAACTACAGAGACAAGTATTACGAACAGACTACAAGAGATGGAAGAAAGAATATCAGACTCTGAAGATACTATAGAGGAAATAAATTCACAGATTAAAGAAGAAAACAAATCCAACAAATTCTTAACACAAAACATCCAGGAAATCTGGGACACCATGAAAAGACCAAACATAAGAATAATTGGGGTAGAAGAAGGAGAAGAATTACAACTCAAAGGCCCAGAAAATATATTTAACAAAATTATAGAAGAAAATTTCCCCAACCTAAAGAAGGATATTCCTATGAAGGTACAAGAAGCCTACAGAACACCAAATAGACTGGATCAAAAGAAAGCATCCCCATGCCATATAATAATCAAAACACAAAACATAAAGAATAAAGAACAGATATTAAGAGCTGCAAAGGAAAAAGGTCAAGTAACATATAAAGGGAAACCTATCATAATTAAACCTGACTTCTCAATGGAAACCATGAAAGCCAGAAGGTCTTGGATAGATGTGCTACAGACACTAAGGGAACATGGATGCAAGCCTAGCCTACTATACCCAGCAAAGCTTGCATTCACCATCAATGGAGAAAACAAGATATTCCAGGACAAAAACAGATTTAAACAATACGTAGCCACAAATCCAGCCTTGCAGAAAGTGATAAAAGGAAAATCAAACCAAGGAGTCCAATAATGCCCACAATAACTCAGACATCTAGCGACCCTTTACCAGCACTACGAGAAGAAGGGAAACATACAAACTCTATTACAAAAAAAAATGAACCGAGTTAACAATCACTGGTCATTAATATCACTTAATATCAATGGACTCAATTCACCTATACACAGGCTAAGAGATTAGATACGAAAACAGGATCCAACATTCTGCTGTTTACAAGAAACACATCTCAACCACAAAGACAGACATCTACTCAGAGTAAAGGGTTGGGAAAGGTTTATCAAGCAAATGGACCTGAGAAATAAGCCGGTGTGGACATCTAATTTCTAACAAGGTTGACTTCAAACTAAAATCAATCAGAAGAGATGGAAAGGGACACTTTATACTCATAACAGGAAAAATCCATCAGAATTCTCAATTCTGAATATCAATGCCCCTAATATAAAAGCACCCACTTATGTAAAAGAAACACTTCTAGAACTCAAGGCAGCCATCAAACCACACACACTAATAGTAGGAGACTTCAACACTCCTCTCTCACTAATGGACAGGTCAATCAGACAGAAACCTAACAGAGAATTAAAAGACTTAATGGAGGTAATGAACCAAATGGACTTAACAGACATCTAAAGAACATTCCACCCAAATAGGAAAGAATATACCTTCTTCTCTGCAGCTCTTGGAACCTTCTCGAAAATTGACCACATACTCAGTAACAAAGCAAACTTCCACAGTTACAAAAACATATTAGTAACCACCTGCATCTTATCGGATCACCATGGATTAAAATTAGAATTCAGCAACAATGCTACCCCCAGAAAGCCCACAAACTTATGGAAACTGAACAGTCAACTACTGAACCACACCTGGGTCAAGGAAGAAATAAAGAAAGAAATTAAAGTCTTCCTTTAATTTAATGAAAATAAAGACACAACATACTCAAACCTATGGGACACAATGAAAAGCAGTGCTAAGAGGAAAGTTCATAGCACTAAGTGCCCACTTAAAGAAAACGGCGAAAGCACAGATTGGAGACTTAACAGCAAACCTGAAAGCTCTAGAGAAAAAAGAAGCAGACTCACCTAGGAGGAGTAGAAGACTGGAAATAATCAATCTGAGGGCAGAAATCAACAAAATAGAAACACAGAAAACAATCCAAAGAATCAATAAAAAAAAAACCTGGTTCTTGAAGAAAATCAGCAAGATTGACATACCCCTATCCAAACTAATCAAATGGCAGACAGAGAACAAGCAAATTAATAAGAAAAGAAATGAAAAGGGAGACATAACCACAGACACAGAGGAAATTCAGAGAATCATTAGATCTTACTACAAAAGCCTGTATGCCACAAAATTGGAAAATGTAAATAGACATTTTTTAAGATAAATACCATATGCCAAAGTTAAACCAGGACCAGGTGAACAATCTAAATAGTTCTGTTAGTCGCCAAGAATTAGAAACTGTTATCAAAAACCTCCCTACCAACAAAAAGCCCAGGACCAGATGGTTTCAATGCAGAATTCTACCAGAACTTCCAAGAAGACCTAATACCTATACTCCTTAAGGTATTTCATAATATAGAAACAGAAGAGTCATTGCCAAATTCCTTTTATGAAGCTACAGTTACCTTGATACCTAAACCACACAAAGACTCAACCAAGAAAGAGAACTGCAGGCTTAATCTCACTCATGAACATTGACGCAAAAATTCTCAATAAAATACTGGCAAACCGAATCCAAGAACACATTAGAAAAATTATCCACTACGATCAAGTAGGCTTCATCCCAGAGATGCAGGGCTGGTTCAACATATGAAAATCTATCAATGTAATCCATCATATAAATAAACTGAAGGAAAAAAAACCATAGGGTCATCTCATTAGATGCTGAAAAAGCATTTGACAAAATTCAGCACCCCTTTATGATAAAGGTCTTGGAGAGATTAGGGATACAAGGGTCATTCCTAAATATAATAAAGGCTATTTACAGCAAGCTGACAGCTAACATCAAATTAAACGGAGGGAAACTCAAGGCCATCCCATTAAATTCAGGAACACGACAAGGCTGTCCAATCTCTCCTTATCTCTTCAATATAGTGCTTGAAGTTCTAGCAATAGCAATAAGACAACATAAGGGAATCAAGGTGATTAGAATTGGAAAGGAAGAATTTAAACTTTCGTTATTTGCAGATGGTATGATAGTGTACATAAGCGAGCCCAAAAACTCCACCAAAGAACTCCTACAGCTGATAAACTCCTTCAGTAACGTGGCAGGATACAAGATCAACTCCAAAAAATCAGTTGCCCTCCTATACACAAAGGATAAGGAAGCAGAGAGGGAAATCAGAGAAGTATCACCTTTCACGATAGCCACAAATAGCATAAAATATCTTGGGGTAACTCTAACCAAGGAGGTGAAGGATCTATTTGACAAGAACTTTAAGTCTTTGAAGAAAGAAATTGAAGAGGATACCAGAAAATGGAAGGATCTCCCTTGCTCTTGGATTGGGAGGATCAACATAGTAAAAATGGCAAGTCTACCAAAAGCAAATAGATTCAATGCAATCCCCATCAAGGTCCCAACAAAATTCTTCACAGATCTTGAGAGGACAATAATCAACTTTATATGGAAAAACAAGAAACCCAGGATAGCCAAAACAATCTTATACAATAAAGGAACTTCTGGAGGCATTGCCATCTTTGACTTCAAACTCTATTACAGAGCTACAGTATTGAAAACAGCTTGGTATTGGCATAAAAACAGAGAAGTTGACCAATGGAATCGAATAGAAGACCCGGATATTAACTCACAAACCTATGAACACCTGATCTTTGATAAAGGAGCCAAAAGTACACAATGGAAGAAATAGGGCATCTTCAACAAATGGTGCTGGCATTAACTGGATGTCAACCTGTAGAAGAATGAAAGTAGATCCGTGTCTATCACCATGCACAAAACTCAAGTCCAAATGGATTAAAGACCTCAATATTAATTGGAACATACTGAACCTGATAGAGGGGAAAGTGTGAAGTACTCTACAATATATGGGCACAGGAGACCGCTTCCTATGTATAACCCCAGCAGCACAGACATTAAGGGCAACATTGAATAAATGGGACCTCCTGAAGCTGAGCAGCTTCTGTAAAGCAAAGGGGTGCGTTCACCCATTGAGACGGTTGGACAGAACTAACGGGAGATCACCAAGTCCAGTTGGAATGGGACTGATGGAACAGGCGACCAAACCGGACTCTCTGAATGTGGCTGAAGGTGAAAGAGGACTGAGAAACCAAGGACAAGGGTGATGGGCTTGGACTCTACAGCATGGACGGGCTCACTGTGAGCCTTGTCAGTTTGGTTGCTTACCTTCCTGTACTTAGGGGGAGTGGGAGGACCTTGGACTTAACATAGTGAAGGGAACCCTGATGACTCTTTGGCCTGGAGAGGGAGGGAGTGGGGGGTATGGGTGGAAGGGAGGGGAGGGAAAGGGGAGGAGGAGGGGAGGAGATGGAATTTTTTTTTTTTTTTTTTGGTTTTTCGAGACAGGGTTTCTCTGTGGCTTTGGAGCCTGTCCTGGAACTAGCTCTTGTAGACCAGGCTGGTCTCGAACTCACAGAGATCCGCCTGCCTCTGCCTCCCGAGTGCTGGGATTAAAGGCGTCCGCCACCACCGCCAGGTGGAGATGGAAATTTTTAAGAAAAAAAAAAAGAGCAGCAGTAAAAAAAAAAAAAAAATTTAGGCCATAAAATTTTAATATGCAATAGATATAAAATGGGTACTGTATATATGTCTTCATTATATGTATATTTATATTTATTTAACAGCACTTAATGAAAATTGATCAAGAAGACAAAAAATGAGTGACAACATCGTGCTATCCACAAAGGAAGTTTCAACATAAACTTTTAAACTATCTGAAGAGCTCTGACTACCTAAGAGACAGTGAGGCTGCTGTAAATAAAAAGATACAGACCTAGGGATGGTGCAGCAGTTAGAACGCTCGCACCAACCCTGATAACCTGAGTTTGATCCCTGGAACCCACACGATAGAAGGACAGAACTCGCTCCTTCAGGTTGTCCTTTGATTTCCACATAGTGCCTTGGTACGTCCTTCCTCCAAATAAATAAATATTTTTAATAAAAAAATTAAAATACCAACAAATAAATAAATAAAATACTATTGCATAAAAAAAGAAAATATGAAATGAGTATAAATTGATATTGTGTTATTTTTCAAGGTTAAAGAACTTTGTCTATGACAAATACATTTTTTTGTTTAAAAACCTGTTCTTATCAAACATATATAAAGTATACCTGCCCTATTTCTGTCTCAATATAACCATAAATATACTGATTTCTATTTTACAAATGAAAAATTTCAAGTAATTACCAAAGGACACACATCAAAAATTTCAAGTAAGTACCACCAACAAACACAAATCAAAGTAATTACAAGACAGAAACAAACCCAACCAAAGTCTGAGTCTGTAAACATACAAGACCATAGTATGCTCACCTCACTAAAAAAAAGGTAAAGAAAAAGAATAAAAATATTTTTAAAAGTTTTTTTTTTTGCAGAAAGAAAGCTACTACAATCTATTAGCTTAAGATGCACATGTTACCCAAAATATGTTTTCATTAATAAAACTTGGTGGCAAATATTAACCAAGGAAATCATGACCCAATGACCTATAGAAAGCTGAAGCTGAGTGAAAACAGCAAACATGTTCTATAAAAGCAGTACCAGCCGGGTGGTGATGGTGGCACACACCATTAATCCCAGCACTCAGAAGGCAGAGACAGGTGGATCTCTGTGAGTTCGAGGCCAGCCTGGTCTACCTCTACTCTCCATTAAGAGAATAAAATAAAAATACACGTCACAGAATGAAAGAAAAAGGTCATAAGTTAAAGCCTGATAAAGAACCTGTTCCCAGAATTCTCAAAACTCATAAGAAAGCAAATGATTTAAGAATGACAAAAATTAAGATAATTCACTAGAAAAAAAACATGTGTATGACAAATAAGTGTTTCGAAAAATCGCCAACAATATTTGTAATAACAGAAACGGAAGCTCAAAAAAGTGTGATACCACTATACACCTATCAGAAGGAATAAATATTTTAATCTTAACTAGCAATATTAATTACTTACACAAACTCAAAGAAGCTGGAACTTTCACATGGCAACTTCATTCATAAGTATTTACCCAAGGTAAATGAAGTCCCATTCAAATCAGTATCTACACACAAACTTATATGATGGCCTTAGTCGTAATTATTACAAACTAGTAACAGTCCAAATGTTTTTTTACTGAATAATGAATAAGCCAAACTTATTAAGACCACATAACAGGACACTGTACAAGAGTGAAAAGAAAGATCTGACACATACAATATCACACACACATGGAACAAAAAAAATCAAATTAATACTGTCTAAAGATCTGATCTACTTAGTTATCCTATCTCTTCTGAGTATCTACATATGTGTCCTCTAAAAGGGCCTCTAAGTATCCATTTATTCTTGCAGTGATGATTTGCCACACTCTTAAAGTAATGAACTGAACTGTTCTAGCATGTATTCCCTGCCAAAACAGACTGAAATCCTAAAACTGTGAGTCAAAAAAAGTGATTACTTATTTAGCTAGCTGATACAAATGAGGTATTTGTTAATCAAACAGGGCCACTATTCCCTCACTTAACTAATATTTCTATGCTTTGGATCTGAAATGACCAGGTGATGATATATGAAGGTGCTGGAAGTTGTAGGAGACACCTAGGAGGGGGAAGAAGGTGACTGAATGTGTACCTGACAGTCTTATTTTCTCAATACTTTTTCCATTCCTTCTTCTTCTCCTCTTTCTTTGCTTCCTAGCAATCACACAAAAAGTAGCCTTGATCTACCATGGCCTCCCAACCATGACACAAGCCCACAACAATGAGAACAAATGACTGTGAACTGAACTCATAGAAACTGTGAAGCAAAATATCTTTCCTCTTCTTATGTTATTTTCCCAGATATTTTATTAAGTGACAGAATAATGAATAATACACCTTTCTAATTACATGGCCACACTATATCTCAATAAGCTAGAACTCTACAATTTTATTTTTAGTATGATAGAAAAATAAATCATTTAAAACTAAACAACACTAGCATATGAAACAGATCAAATATCTACTCTGGTCCCAGTCTTTAAAACAGCATACCAAAACACTCAGAAGCAAATCATAATTCACAGTAAAATTATTTTTCTAATTCCAATATTAGGAATTGACTTTTTACAGGACTATTTTTCTTTTTACTTTGGCCTAGACTTGTTTACAATGTCTGGATATCATAACCATCTGAAAAACGATGTTGAGGTCCTTTCCAAAGCAGTTTACTATCAGCATATCTAAGAGTACAGCACTGGCTTGGGTAACTTTAAAAAAAATACTCCAAAATTAACCTAATATTCAACAAGAATTGAGAACAAGAAACTTAAAGTCAAATTTTATAATAAAGTTATATTAAAATGTAAAGCACCCTAAAGTTTTCTTATCTGTGTTCTACTGCATCCTCTACTTCCATCCTTCCTCTACCCTTTCCATATTATTTGTTACTTTCCATTTTAGTAGTTAGGAAGAGTTTATTAATTATAATTCCTATAAACCATCTCAAATACTCTGTGAAATAAACATGCAGCAAACTTGCTTTCTGTCTCACACACACTGGGGATGGGGGTATGACTACAGATGTACAGATTAAAACATGGCAGTAAAATTAGTTACACAAGACACCTGCAGGAAAATTCACAACAAATCTCTATGATAAGCCAAAGCTAGATATTAAGTAGTTTATCTCTTAGATCTCTGGCCTGTGTAACTCTTTTCCATTTAAAGAAAAATTTCCAAATGTACCCATAAATTAACTATCAAGAAGAGTAGTAAATAATGCTTAGAAATAACATAAATAAGCATACGTCAAATTCTGACAAAGTTCTGAATTCGTGTGCTTACTAAGTCTTTAGAACTATCACTAAATACAGTGATAGCACCAGCCATGGAAACAAGCACAGGAAGATAAATATCTTGAGTTCCTTCTCAAAGGTAGAAATGAGAAGACTATGAGTAGTAGTTTTAAATAAT
The DNA here is from genome assembly GCF_903992535.2 of Arvicola amphibius. Lineage (NCBI taxonomy): Eukaryota > Metazoa > Chordata > Mammalia > Rodentia > Cricetidae > Arvicola > Arvicola amphibius. The sequence continues at coordinate 70,557,825 of NC_052065.1, forward strand.
ATGGTCCAAGAAAACAACTGCACCACTGGTAGGTCCTATTATGGAACATCAAGGTAATGATTACTTCTCATGATGAATTAATCAAGGTAGGGAAATGTAGAGGCCCTGCCCTAGAATGAGCTGACCTGAATATTTGGAGACTAGACTGGCTTAAAGATCAACTTGGAAAAACAAGGAAAGGACTTCCATAGGAGAGGGGTGTATTCAATATAAATCTGGCAAAAATATATAAGATATGCAGATGCTCCTGACTCTTTGTGACTATTCACCACTTCAAACATTGGTGAAACAAAAATAATGTGTATAAGGATTACTTTAAAAGCATGGATAATCTTAGCTAATAATAAGTACATAGGTACTAAATATTTTGAACCATAACAAAGATGGCCAAATAGGAATAGTCTACTATTGTTCAAGACCACACTGGAGAGGATGTTCACCTTGCTTTTTTTCTCTTTCTACTTCAAGGATTGACTACCTAGCATAGATTTATATGAGAAAGCACACATTAATTACCTGTAAAACTGAAATAATTCCTACTATCAGGCTTCTAATGGCAGCTGTTCAGCCTAGCCTCCGTTTTCTAACATCAATCAGTTACTATGCTCTATCTATTCTTCTACTGCAAGATGTCTCTCATCAGTTATCTTGCTAACCTCTCACTTTTCCTCCAAAATTCTCTTTCTATGAATACAGTCTCCTGATATCCCCACCTTCAATACTTCACCTATTCCAATCTATCCCAAACAATGCCACTGTCATTTTTCAGAACACAAATATGATTCCACTTAATGTTTACATTTACAAAATAGTTTACATTAACAAAATAAAATTGTAATCATAAACTTGCTTTAAAAACCTATACAATTCATGCGATTTCACAAAATATTCCCACCCTTACAACACAGGCTCATCCCAGAAATACCGCATCTCTACTTTCCAAAGGGAGTACAATTTTGCTTATACTGTCTCCACCCATTTGAATTGTTTCTTTCACTACTATGGAAATATTATCACTCTAAAATACCCTGATCAAATCCAATCAGATTTATCCCAAAACCACCATGGCCATCACTGTACCACTTCTTTAATGGTCTTGTGTCATTTACTATAAAAATTTCTCAAATTTCTGTCTTTCTCACCTACATTAAATGAATGAGGGAAGAATATGAGTCAGAAATGTATCTTCAGGCATTTCACATTATTGCCCTATAATGTGTTGTCTGTACTCAGTAAGAATTCCAAACACAGCAACAAAAAAAAAAACCTAACAAAACAGAATGTCAATGAAATGCCTCATTAGCCACTTGCAAGAATAAAATTTGTTTCTTCCTATCCCTCTAAGTACTCCTAAATATGATCTCCTATGTATTTCTGTATCATCCTATCTATGATTAAAAAGATGCAGAATGACAACTTTAATACCTTTGAATGAAATGATCAGATTTAGGAAGGTGTTTTTAAAAAACCACATCATAGAAAGGCTGGGACTATGGTTATAACTACCTAACCCCCCAGGTTTTTTTATATACATGATAATAATTAAGAATTTAATGGGAAAATAAAGAGAACTACTATTTATCAAACACATTCCATTTATGAAAGTCAACTTGCTAAGTGTATTAAACCCAGTACTGAATTTCCTTTACATAAAATCTTTTGAAAATATTTTTTCTTCCCATTTATAAAGGTAACATGTAATATCACATATCTATTCAGGGGCTGGAATACAGATTCATCTGCTTTCAATGCTCATGTTCTTTCCTTTATTACTACAGAGCACCATAAAAATTAATTAAAACTTGCAAGTTTTCTCAATCTACCCTGGTTAAAATTTTAATGACTATAGCTTTAAGCTCAAACTGCTTTCATCAATGAATTAAATTACTCCCCAACTAACTCCCTTAAACAAAAACATATTGATAATATAAAAGTACCAGAATTCTAGTACAATATTTATTATATAATATGCAATTTCAAAACACTATAATCAATTCTTTCATAAAGAACCAAATATTCCCACATCAAAAAATAAACAAACCAAAAAACCCCACAAACTATACAAACTGTAATGTTCATGGAACTAATTCAGGAAGAATTCATGGTACTCAAACAAGCTGTTCTTTATGACCCTTTTGCCCAGGAACAACCAATACCATCTCAAGTAACACCTCTTCCCTGATCCTGACAGAATCCAGGCAAGAGCTAAAATTGCAGCTGCCTGAGGGGTGATGCCCTTTGAAGTTATTATTCCCAACAGACCTAATTGAGACAGTCCCTGCAAGGGCTCTCACAACCAGAGCTTCTTGCTTTCCTTATGTCCCTGTTTCTAAGAATCTTTCCCCAGGAGCCAATGGAGTCCATTTTTTTCCTTCTGCAGGCCCACTTTCTACTTACTATTCACTGGAAACAAACTAGTTTTTGATTGAAATCTTGACACATTTTCCCATAGGAAAAACTTTCCAACAATAATTAGGCTCTTCATCTTTATAGCTTGCTATTGTGCATCGATCGAAAACTGTTACAATCCATGGTTTTCTTGTGAGCCAACATGTTCAGATTCAGAAACAGTCAATTTGAACACCGCTGAAAGATAATTCTAAAGTTGTCAACTGCTCACATAGCAAGCATGGTAAACATTGAAAAACACTTAAAATATATGAATGGCTATAATTTAATAATTCTTATTTACTCCTACCAGTGTTGAGCACAGAGAAATTTTCTTGACATCAGAATTAACAAATTTATACTTGCATTTTTAAAGGATTCTACCACATTTTATATATCCCATCATATATAATAACATATACATAACACAATGAAAATACCTTTGTTCTAAAAACTATCACAGTTGAGGAATGTAAAGTTCAAATTTAAAAACCAGAATTTCCAAAGTCAATATCAAAGGTGTAATGAAAATAAATATAAACTCTATAAAGTAAAACTGCTTTTTTCTTATGAACATCAGTACAAGAAACAAAAACAAAATGGGTCTGCCAACATGTAGCACTAAAATTTCACCCCAAATATTTTAATAGACTTATTTGCTGGGTTAGATCTAACCAATCATAATGGTTTTAGACAAAGAAGCTGAAATAATACCTTCACCACATTACCATCACCTTTTGTTTTTACTTCATAGGTTTTACCAATTTCCACTGGAGTATTTGTCAAAATTGCAGAAGCAGAGGCCTATTGTTAAATATCTACAGTTCCTAAAACACACTGCAAATTTTAAAAAAATGTGCGTGCTAATTACAATTTAGAAGACAGTACATTCAAAGTTAAGCACAACTAGACATAAAATAGTAGATATTTGAAAGATCCCTACTTCCCATATAAATACTTGAGACTCACAAATGAAACAAAATCTCCCCACCCCCATAGTCTGGTTAAACATTTTATCTATGAAGCTACAATTTCCACATTTTAAGAAAAAAATAACATTTTTCATTCATTTCATTTTAAATCAATTCTTGAGATGTGGAATATTAAAACACTTTGGAATCACTTAGTTTAAAAATATTTGTCTGTATAAAGGTTTCCACTCCACAGTACTTCATTCAATTTATTTCCATAAAATCTCTTGTTGCAAGTTATTCTAACATGTAATGTAATCTAACTCTAGCTTAAATTAAAATAATGGAAAGGGAAAAGGGACAAGCAACCATACAATAATCCAAGGCATGTCTTTCTAGAGCTGGAACAATATTTGAAGACAAAGGCTCACCCTGGTGATTTCGAGGATTCTGACTGAGTCTTACCTCTAAACATTCTGTTGTGAATCAAACTGGTATTCAACAACTATTTTAGGAGGTGTATGGTGGCCTCTACTGGAATACTATGCTTATGATTAAGCCACTAGAAAAGGATCCAACTTTCTATACCAATAGGTAGGTTTTTAATGTTTAAATGTGGCTCGCGTTTTGTAACAAAACAACAAAATACCTGTGCACATCTAAGTTCTCATGGCCCAAGTGCAAAACACAGTCAGTACAGTTTCAGAAGAAAGAACGGCGGGAAAAAGGGAGAACGGAAGTATTTTGGTTCAACTTGGCTAAGCTTTACCCAAATCGGTCTTATAAGGTCTGGGAATCACTTTGCCTCTGATACCCACCAACGGGTCTGGTATGCAGGCTGGAAAAGGGTGCAGGGTTGAAGGAAAACGGCACGAGAAGGGGGAACTGAGAACAGGCAGCAACAGTTCACCTGCACATACTGCCAGTTCTTCACTTAAGGTAAAAGAAAATAGGAGGCTGCAAAGAAATAAGAATGCTGTTACCAAGGAACACTTGTCCCTCAGGATTAAAGTCTCCCGAGTTGGTCACCTTGGTGTGTTTTTGTTTCCCTGAGTTCATAAAAACACTGGAGTTAAACCGCAAGCTCTGGTCCCCAACTCCAATTCTCAGAGAGCAAAGGCAGCATGTTGTAAGAAGAGCGCACGGACTCAGAGAGCAAAGGCAGCATGTTGTAAGAAGAGCGCACGGAGTCGTGCAAGGCACCGCGCGTGTCCCCCAGTCCCGCTTCTGGTTGGAAGTGAAGAAACTTAGAACAAACTCTAGCGAGGCCGCACCTCCGGAGCCCGGAGCTCGGGAGGCTAAGCCGCAGCTAGGAATCGGAAGCTCTGCATGCTGGAGCCCACTGCCCGGTCCCCTTTCCCGCCCTCCTTGGCCCCCGGGAAGGGGGTTGGAGCGCTCGCCCGGCACCCCGCTCTCCCGCCTAGCCAGGCTCTCCCGGGACACGGGGCTGCAGACTCGCAGCCGGTCCCGCCCACCACACTCACCTCGCTGCCGCCGCACGCCCCGCCGCTGCTGCCGAACACCTCCATTTCTTGGTCGTCCCAGGGATCCTCCGGAGCAGCGAATGGTAGCATCGCCTCTTCAGGAGCACTCGAACAGGAGCTGCCCGTCTCCAGCACCAGCACACATCCCGCCTGCTGAGCGTCCTCACTGCCGCCTCGGAAGAGACTCCGAGCCCCGTATTCAGTGACCGCTGACCTCGTCACCGGCGGATATCTCAGGAGCTGGGAGAGCGGGGTGTCCGCCGCCCGCTGTGCCCAAAAAGAAGACAACTCAGTACTGCCTCCTCTCGAGCAGCCGCACACCTCTCGCCGCCCGCCCAGCAAAGCTCCGCGGGACCGCCCCCCCCCACCCCGCGCGCCGCCCGCGCCGCTCCCCCCGTTCCCCCCCCCCCCCCCCGCGCTCCCGGCCCCCTCCCGGCTCCCTACGCCGCCAATATGGCGGCAGCCGCCGCGATACCTGTACGGCACTTGGAACCCACCTCCCCACACACCCCCGCGGCGGCTGCGGAGCGGCGCGCTGCGGCGTCACCGGCGCGTCAATGGAGGTTCCCCAGCCCGGGAGTGCAGTGGTGGGGGGGGGTAGGGGAGGAGGGGCGGGGTGGTTGCGAGGAACGCGTGCTAGGGGCGGGAAGAAGAGGAGGGGGCGTGCTGGGCGGGGGAGGCGGGCGAACAGTAGTAAAGCCCACAGCTCGCGCCTGCTAAACCTGCCCACTCCACAGAGCATGCGCGATGCTCCCTACACATGCTCAGCAGGCCTTCCTAAGACTACCGAACCGCCTGGCTGGCGGGAGGATTCCCAAAAAAGGATGCCAAAAACTCTGGGGCTCTGCAGAAAGCTTCAGGAGCCCAGGCTCTGCCCAAGGCCCAGCTTGCTGGACCCAACAAAGCTCAGGTGTATTATACACCGAGCCACGCCCATTTCATTACCTAGTAACCAATACTACCAGGGCGGGGATTTTAGACTATAATATCAGCCACCTAGAAGCTAGAGGTAGCAGATCATGCATTTAGAAGAAATCAGTATACCTGTGCTCCCCACTCTCCCACTCCAGTCAATTTGTCTCACTTAAGATGCTCCTGAGAGTTGCCTTCACAGTGCTAATGAACTCACAATGGTTCAATCTCGTGTGCCCCAACACCACAAGAGCACACAATGCATACACACACAACTCTAAGCAGACTCTAACCATGGTAACAAAGGCAGGGTGTCTAATGCTAACCCCTCCCCACCCCTGGGAATGTATGAGATAACACACACACACACACACACACACACACACATATGTAGTGACATTGTTTCAGTCTTCCTTACATGTGCTTTACCCCTTTGCTATTCTTGGCTCTAGTAATGTAACAGATGAATTAAGTTCCAGCTTACACACAAAGTGGATGATGAAAACCCTCAGTAAAACATTTTCATATTTAAAGTAAAAAAAAGTTATTCCACTTTTTGACACCTAGAGACTTAAAAGCATTTGCTATAGCAACAAAACCAACTCAGTCCCTTGGAGAGGTTTTTAATACACTGCTTAAAACACACCACCTCCTTGCCCTTTCTACATCTAGAGCTGTTGTGATGTGCCTTCCATTTATTTTACCATCTGCTGTGGATTGCTAAGAAACCAGAGGCCACAGAGGTTGGCAGTGAATTCGAATAAGAATTGCTAATAATGCCCTCTGACTATGCTTAAAATCCAAATCTTTAGGAATATTGCCTTGCAAAAGTGATACCTTTGAAAATGAGAACATGCGACTATAAAACTTGAAAATGTGTTTGTATATATGTGTGAATGTGTGTGTCCATTTATGTGAATAGACTTATGTTTGACAATAATGAATGATAGTGTTCTTAATGAAGTCCAATTTTATTGAGCTCTGAGTCTCATTTTCCTATTGCTTGCCAGCTCCATTCTACAAATCTCCTTCCTCTTTTCCACATCACTTATTTTTCTCCTTTTAACTGAATTATTCTGATCAGCAATACATACTCTCTAATTTATACTTACTATCATTTGATGCATTGTATACCTCCCAATTCTTTTAAATATTTTCTTTACTCGGCCTCCAAAATAAAGCTGTGCATATTTTCCACCTATATCACTGATGTCTTGTTTGTTTTGCTGCATTGCTCTTCATCTTCATAAATGTCCAACCTTTGAAGCTTCAGTGCTCAGCTCCTGACTTTTGTCTTTCCCACTTTTCTAGTTCTTTGCTTATCCATGCAGATGCATGGTTTAAATCACATATCTATGATCTCTAGTCATAGAATTTCTTGAAGTTAAGAGTTGTACATTCACAGCCTGTCCAATATATCTGCTTAGATATCTACTATTTTGTTCAAATTCAGTTTACTCAAAACAACTCTTAATTCAGTCCAACCAGCCTGGCCCTCCACTATTCCACAAGTTTGCAGTTCATAACTCACTTTACCATATTCAATTTCTACCACCAAATAAAAAAATAAAATTTAACATCCCTATGTGTTTCTTCATTCAGCATCCTCTTTAACACATAGCCTTTTGAATGCCTCCCATATATAGATACATAGATAGATATAGATATATTTGATAACCCAGATAGATATCCCATAAATATGTATGCCCCTCAACTCAGTGGTTTTACAAGTTTCCATTTCTCATAAACTTCAATGAGATGAGAAATATTTAGACATTCTTAAATATTTATTTAATATTAGCTGGACAGTGATGACTCACACCTTTAATCCCAATACTCAGGAGGCAGAGGCAGGCAGATCTCTGTGAGTTAGAGGACAGAGCCTGGTCTACAAGAGCTAGTTCCAGGACAGGCTCCAAAGCTACAGAGAAACCCTGTCTTGAAAAACCAAAAAAAAAATGTATTTATTGTTGCTCAGATCCCTTGGAATTGCTTCAGATCAACTCTTATATTGTTTTCTTGAATTGAGCATATACCTCCTTAACTAATCTCTCCAAATGTAAATTTATGATCTCTCTTGCATCCCAATCTAGTGATCAATGTTCTTGAAAGATTCTCCATCTTATCCAAACCTCTCAGTTCAGAATGTAATACTTTGCCATCTGCTTCTTTTTTCCACCATCTTAAACTTCCCTGTTCATGGTCAAAAACTGTGGTAAAATCTATGCACTTGTTATTGCCTCTTTTCTTTCTCAGACATCCTTTTGTCATTTATTATTTTCTTTTCTCTTTTAAATTTTATTTTCTTTAATTACTTTGTTATTGTTCTTGGAAAAAGTCTTAGGATCACTCTTTATTCTAGACTAACTTAAATTTAGTATAACACAGGCTGTCCTCTCATTTACAATGATCCTTCTGCCTTAGCTTCCAAATTCTGGGATAATGAGCCGTACCTCCTGCAATTTAGTCTTAAAAACAACCAATACTAACAACTCCCATTTATTAAAAGTTATTATTCTGCAGGTATATTATTTTCACAAATTTATTTAGCATTTATAACAATTTGTCAACTCGGAAGGCTGAGGGAGGGGGAGCTTCAGTTTAAGGCCAGCAAGAGGCAGGGCAGCAAAGGCTACATAACAAAACCTGGTCTTAAACAAGCAAATAAAATTTCTATTTTCTGTAATTTTGACAAGTAATCAGAGCCTTGAAGAAACTCAACAATTTTCTCATATGATATCATACCTTTTAAAAATAGTAACCCTAATATTAAAACACGTCTGATTGAAGCCTAATCTAGCCCACTCTGATGCTCCCGAATCATCACTGCTATTAAATTCCTCTGTCCCTGAAGTCCTTACATTTGTCTCCTGCAGAAGAGTTAGCCACTTTTCTTTTATATTTTCCATATATTTAATTACTTCTTAATCTTTCTTTTGAGCTTTTTGGCAGAGTAAATTAATATATTAAGATTTATATTCATGACACATAAATGGTATCCAGTAAATATGATGGATGAAAAACACTTCTAGACTCTAACTATACATTGTGTAAAAACTGTGGGCTGATAGAAAACTGATCAAGACTCAACTCTGCAAAGCTTAATAGTTATTTGATATTTGATCTATGCTGACCAAGGCAGAGATATGTTGTTTGGTTTTAATTAATACTAGGCAGGAACCATGAAACCTCAATTTTACTAGCACAAAAAGTACTTGAAATTTGGTGAAAATGTAAAGATATTTTATTTAAGCATAAAAAGCAAGTATCAGTGAAGACTTGAGCTCTTCAGTCTTCTGCAAAGTATATGGAAGGGGGTTACTTTCTATTCCATCTTCAGGAAGTTTTAATTCTGAAATTGTATACTTGTCCATGTTCTGGTTTATCAAATATTATAGTATGTGAATTTTAAAAATGATTGGCAATATTTTAGTGGTTATGGGATTATAATGCACTATATCCAGTTCTTAATAAATTGTTCATCTCAGAAGTTGACAATACAAGCTCTACCACCATTATAGTACATTTTTGGAGTATTTCCAGAACTAGGGAAAGGGTACACTTAAACCTTCACACTGACTCTTCTACTCTGACAAATGGCACACGTTGGATGACCTGGGTCAGAGGTGAAAGGGGGTGGTCACATAATTTAAGTGAAAAAAAAAAGGTTAACTGACCCATCTTGGCCTGACTCCTGGGAGGGGGTGTGAAATATGAAGCTATGGTCTTTGATCACCAGATCACAGACCACCCACAGATCACTGTGGTTCTGATGTCTAAACTTTAACATATACAAGGTAATATTTGGTGAATGATTATAGAAAGAGCCACATAATACATTGTTTTCTGCCTATTTCTACAAAGATTATAATGTAAATAAGAGATAACTAAAGTGATACTAGAAAGTATTCAGATACCTTATTTTAGAGATATCCTAAACAAATATTTGGAAATAAGTTTACTTAGAAATAAACATGTCAGCAGCATCCAGGTGCTCATACTGGTCCTCCTTGTTTTTAAAAGAGCTGATCACTTTCATATATTGTTGAATTTGCTTCCCTAGTTCTTCAAATAACTTTGGTCTTTCTTCAGATTCCTGGAACCGTGTCTTAATAGGCTGACCTAAATTTTTTAATTCAGCCAATTTATCTACATAAACTTGCTTTGGTTGGTCTTCTCCATCTTCATACAACCAATTTTCAGTATCCTCTAATTTTAAGGTAAAAATATTACGAAGCTAAAATCAAGGAGCTGACGAGTATCTGCAATCCTATAATTTCAAAGCCCAAACCCAAAGTGGAACCCCCAAAGGAGGAGCCAAAACATGCTGAGCAGAATGGACCAGTGGACGGCCAAGGAGATAGCCCAGCCCCCCAGGCTGCCGAGCAGGGTGCAGACACGGCTGTGCCTTCTGATGCAGACAAGAAGCTTCCTGAGATGGACATTGATTGATTTCAACACTTGTTTATATTAAAACAGACTATTATAAAAAAAAGAAATAAACATATGAGACTTGTATTTAGAAAAACAGTAATTTTAAGTGTGTAAGTATGAATAAGTGTTCAGTTATCTTTAAATCATACCTTAGCCACTTCAGAGAACTTTTACTTTAAAAATGCTAATATCAGGCCTCTACAAATCAAATTGCAAAAAGCAAAAGAATTCACACTTACTGGTAAAATACAAGCTCGCTATTGTCTGTATAGCCGGGCGGTGGTGGCACATGCCTTTAATCCCAGCACTCGGGAGGCAGAGGCAAGCGGATCTCTGTGAGTTCGAGACCAGCCTGGTCTACAAGAGCTAGTTCCAGAACAGGCTCCAAAGCCACAGAGAAACCCTGTCTCGAAAAACCAAAAAAAAAAAAAAAAAACAAAAAAAAAAAACAAACAAAATGAATAATATTAAACAACAAGTAAATTGTAAATAAGATAATTTAATAGATATTCATCTTTAGACAGTTACTAAAGTATATATTATGTAGAAAGTGAAATTCATTTGCATTATTTGAGTTGGGTAACCCTCAGTTGTAGTTTACTAAAACTTTTAAGAAAGGTACTTATATTATGTGATTTAGCTAAAAGTTCACTCTCACTTCATTTGAATAGTAGTATCTATTACAACGTAATTCTTCTATATTATATATAAACAAAATACCAAAACCCCAAGTCTTGTTTCCTTATTTCTAAATCTCTTTAAGACAAAACAATATATATGTTTATATTGTTATTTTCTGGGTGGAAAAAATATAGGGTTTTTTTTTTCCTAAGTGTACTGGTAGTAGGTTGATCATATGTTAGAATGACTGATCTACTCAACAGGAAATGAATTTCTACGATGATGTAAACAAAGATGATAACAAGCCATATTTCAAAAAATAGATATATTTTTATAAGTCAAAGCAATAACATCAGATATAAAGCTAATCTGGATGCAATATCCTTTACAGCACTGTTTACTGAAGTTGAATAAAGAAACCTGGCAGGTTATTCAGTCAGTGTCTATTTCTAAACTTACTGTCTGCAATTTAAGTTCTTTCCAAACCTTGACCTTTACTGAGGAAAATTCTAAGTGTTATCCAGTCCTTGATTAAGACTATGGGAGTAACTATGTAATCTTGTGCAAACTGCAAGCATATCTTCTATCAAAAGTATATTTCTCATCCCTGAGGCTCAATGTTGAAGCACTTAAATAAAATCTCAACACTAAACAGACAAAGGCAGGACTGTGAGCTACAAGCCAGATACACAATCTGTCTATCCTTTCCCCTCCTATCCCTTCCCCTTCCCTTCCATCCTCTCATCATCTCTCCTTTCCTTCCCTCTCCTCTCTTATCTATCGCTGTTTGTATCTGTTTGTTTCCCTAACACATGTACATGCACATGGCACAACACACACAAACACAGAGAAATCAGCATTTTTAATTGAAAAGAATTCTAATCACTGCTCAGTACGTTTATAAATAAAACTTAAATTAAACTGAACCATATAATTTCATACTTATTAACATGTTATTCTAAGTGATTTGTAAATATGTGTCAGTATCATTTGCAAATCTCATCAAAACACAGATTGTTGAAGACATCCCCAGTGTTTCTGGTTCATAAAATCTAGGTTGAAGATTGAGATTTTTCAATTCTACCATGGTATATGGTGATTTTGATACAGCAAGAAAGTAGAATCTAAGAACTATTGTTCTAAGCCATAATTAGTCAAAGTAAAAAAGATGTTCTAGAAAAAAAATTTGATTCCACAAGCATAGACTATTTAGTCAAATTTCAGATCTTTAGATCTCAGAGCAAAAACTAAGAGGAATTTGTTAAATGAGTGCAAATTTAAACTTCAAAGGATATTATAAACAAAATCTTTCATAAGATCAAACACTATAGATTCACTTTAAAATTTCTATAAATTGTTGGCACTTTATATTACTGTATGTAGCTGAACATAATAAAAGTATCCTTTATCCTGATAGCCTGGTTAGCAATTCAACTGGGAAATTGGGCAAAATTAGGTATGCCTACAGAAGAATATGGATACAAATATATTCAGAGTAGAAATATACTGGGTAATGGATAGGTTATTTATAACCAGTGTGTCAAAGATAGCAGGTTGAAATTTAAAGAGAATTTGGGGGGGGGGGGCAGTGTTAGGACAACTTCAGGGAAATGTAGTCTAGCACCCTGGATAGCTCCTTGAAAGGCATTCAGATATCAGTCCAAGCCTTGCTTGCTTTGCTAAGTACCTTCCCCCCTTTTCCTTATCAGAATCTTTATGTTAGAGGAGGCCACACATTTATATAATTTTAAATTTCTAGGAAATCAAAGGTGGAAGTTATTTTCATTTTGAAGTTGTACTATGGTTCTCAACCTTCCTAATGCTGTGACACTTTAATACAGCTCCTCATGTTGTGGTGGTGACCCCCAACCATACAATTATTTTTATTGATACTTCATGACTGTAATTTTGCTACTGAGTGGTGTCTCAGTTACTGAGACCATTTGGAATATGTGTTTTCCAATGGTCAGGATACACAGGTTGAGAAACACAAATCTAAAGTATCAAATAACAGGAAACATATGAAAGTATAACTAGAGTAACACAGAGGCATTTACAATCACAAAGAGGCCTGTGAGAGTCTTTAAACGAAACAAGGCTGTTCAAACTAAGTATGGAATTCATCAGAGTGGCATATACATACAATTTCAGCACTTGGAAAGCCAAGACAGAAGAACTGTGGCAAGTTCAAGACTAGCCAGGGCTATAGTGAGTCCTTCTCTTAAAAGCATTGTAGGGGTGGCATATGGCTGAACATGATGATGAACACTTGTAATCCTAGCATTTAGTAAACTGAAACAATAGTACCCCAAGTTTGAAATCAGTCTAAGCTATGTATCAAGATTTTGTACTATAAATAAGTAGCTAAACAAATAAATAGAGATGAAAACTAAAATAAAATTTTCTCCTTATAAAACCAAATGTATGTTTCTCTCAGTATCCATGTAGTTTCAATGCAGGAATTTCTATAAATAAATACTTAGGTTCTTTATATTAAATTCTATTTGTACTATATATATATATATATATATATATATACATTAAATCATTCTAAAGTATTTATAATACTTTAGGCAATGTAAATGCTACATCAATACATATGATATGTTTCTTAGTAAATAAAGACAAAGAGAAAAATCCCATATATTCAATACAATCACATTTATCCAATATTTTGTATGGAATGTGTGCACAAAAGCTATGAATACAGAGGCATGTGAATATTTATTAATTCAACATTCATTTGGCAGTGTGTTTGTGTGTGTGTGTGTGTGTGTGTGTGTGTGTGTGTGTGTGTGTGCTGCATATCAACCTCAAAGCATTTCATAAATGATGGACATACTCTGCCACTAAGCTACATCCCCTGTACCTATATGATTTTTTGATTTGACTTAAATTCCAATTTTGAGATGTCTTTATGGTCACTATAATAAAATATTCCTTTAAAATGAACCCTATTTTAAAAATGTGCCAAAGCAACAGAACTTCTAACTTCTCTACTGTACCTCTGACTGTTTATTGTGTTTGATTGGAAATTTAATTAAACAAAGATGAACCTACTCTCTAGTAAAACTACAACAGTAGTATTTCTTGTCCATACATTTTAATTCATTTGGTAAAAATAGTTTAAGTTAAAATATTCTTATAATAGTTACTGAAATTGAATTTAATACCTATCATATAACACCTCATTGTTTATCATAGGACAGTCAGATGAAGAACTGTATTTAAAAAAACTAAACTTACAGGTCAATTAGAGTTTTTTAAAAGGTAAAATATTAACACTGTAATCTATCATACCACTAGAAAAGATAACTAGCCTTATATGAAGGAATATCAGTATGACATCATAATAAACTAATACTCCTGGAGCTTTCTTTTTTGCAACTTCACTTTTTAGAAAATACCAATTAGAGTTCCACTATATTTTAATGTACAGAAAAGTGGAAAAATCATTGCTTCCTAACAACAACAACTTAGACAAAATATAAACAAACAACAAAATCATAACATTCTCTTTTTTTCTCATGGCAATGAGAATAAAATCTAAGGACTCATGGATGATAGGCAACCATACTACTACTTGACTTCATTCCAGATCCAAATAGACTTCAATATTCCTCTCTTGAAGTGAAGAACAAAACCCAAAACCATTACAGATGGAGAGGATTGAAATAACTCTCTCAATCAATTTGATAAATGCCATCTATATTGGAATAGTTAAACCAAAAGCAGAATGCATGTGTTGTTCAAGTATTCACAGGATATTCATGAAGATAGATTCAATCCTAGGTCACAAAACCAATTTTTAGCTATTTCAATGTTTGAGCTAAAATAGTTTGCTATCAAATAACTGTGGAATTAAATTTTAAATCAGTGCTTGAAAAATGCCTAGAAAATCCCACATATTCAAAGTTAGAAACTTTCTCAATAAACCATCAATTAAAAGAAAGGTTACAGTTGGGAGGTGGTGGTGCATGCCTTTAATACCAGCACTTGGGAGGCAGAGGCAGGTAGATCTCTCTTTCCAGGACAGGCTCCAAAGCTACAGAGAAACCCTGTCTCAAAAAAAAATCAAAAAAAAAAAGGAATGCTGGGCAGTGGTGGCACACGCACAGCACACAGGAGGCAGAGGCAGTCGGATCTCTGAGTTGGAGGCCAGCCTGGTCTACAAGAGCTAGTTCCAGGACAGGCTCTAGAAACTACAGGGAAACCCTGTCTCGAAAAAACAAAAAACAAAACAAAAAAAAACAAAAATCAAACAAAAAAATCAACCAACCAAACAAACAAACAAGAAAAGGAATGCTGTGAAAAGGTAATTTGAAAATAGTTTAATTGAAGACAAATGAAAGTAGAACTAAGAACTTAATTCAGTGCTGAACTTCTTGTTTCAAGATCCAAAATTCAATCCTTATTACTTCAAAAATAAATAAATTAATACATAAAAAGGAATACATTATAATTTGAGAAATTCATCCAAAGAAGCTCTTGGAATGAAATTTACAATATTAAATGTTTTGATTAGAGAAGCAATATCTTGTTATCAATTGAAAAAATACCTTAGTAAAGTATAAACAGAAGAAATTTAAAATGAAGAAAAAGGAAGGAGAAAAATAAGACCAGCTATAAATTTAATTCAAAATAGAAAACAAAAAATATTAATAAAATTAACTCTATCACCTCTTTGAAAAAGATTAATCAAATGGGAAAACAATAAAATTGCCAAAAAACACAAGATACAAATTGCTAATATTGAAAAATGAAATAGAGGATAACATTACAAATAGATGTAAAGAAATATTAAAGACAACTTCCATCCTCTAAAGTCAACAACTTAAAACAATCAAAACAATCACTAAAGATTTTATTTACTATTCAGTATGTTGTTATATAAAAGAAATGAGCTACTCATGACATAATATGGAAGAAAATTGAAAATACTTTACTAAGTGAAATTAAATGTACACAAAGTACATATTTATCTGATATAAACAGAGAAAATTTCCAAAATAGTCAAATAATAAAAACACTAAAGTATGGCACAAAAGAGGCATACAGTTGCCCAATATGATACAATAGAGAAATAAACCCATACAGCTACAGCCACCTGATTTTTGACAAAGATTCCCAAAATATTCACTGGGGGAAAAAGAAAGTCACTTCAACAAATGGTTCTAGAAACTGGATATGTACATCTCTCAACTTACACAAAAGTCAATTTAAATTGGATCATAAATTCCTTAATGTGAAATCCATAGACTTTGGAACTACTTGAAGAAAGCACAAAGAAAATATGTCAAGCTTCAAACACAGGCAGGGACTTTCTGAATGAGAATACAGATTCATCATAAATAGTAACAAGAATTAGCAAATGGGATTTTAAGGTATTAAAAAACTTCCAGACAGCAAAAGAACTAATTAAATTAAGCCCTACTGAATGGGAGGAGATCTTTACCAACTAGTCATCTGCCAGGGTATTCATATCAAAAGTAAAGAACTCTGATGTGGGAGGTTCTTCTATTTATTGGTTAATTAATAAAGAAAACTGCTTGGCCTGATAGGTCAGAACATAGGTAGGTGGGGAAGACAGAACAGAATGTTTGAAGGAAGAGAGAAGTGAGGCAATCACCATGCCTCTCCTCTCTGGGTCAGATGCCATGGAGCCAGCCACCAAGTCAGACATGCTGAATCTTTCCCAATAAGCCACCACCTCGTGGTGCTACACACATTATTAGAAATGGGTTAATCAAGATGTGAGAATTGGCCAGTAAGAGGCTAGAGCTAATGGGCCAAGCAGGATTTAAATGGATACAATTTGTGTGTTGTTATTTTGGGTGTAAAGTTAGCCATGTGGGATCCAGGCAGGATGAAAAGCAGGCCTGCTAATCTCATCACTACAGAATGGCGCCCAACGTGGATAACTGCATCCACAGGAAGCATGAGAAAGCTTGGGAAAGAATAGAGTAAAGCATGTATTCTTGGTGGCAGCAATTTCTTGGGTCTGCTCTGCTTGCTAGAGGCAAGCAAGTGCTCTCATCTAAGAGAGGCTTCCTGACTCAGCTTTAGCTCCAAAACCATGCAGCTCTTTTAAGAGATCCTGCCACGAAACACTTAAACGGTGTTGATGAAAAACTGAATGCATGCTTTTCAGTTTTCAGCCGTAGCAGGAAAAGAGCTGTGCCATTTTAAAATGCTGGCTTTCTGGGCCATCCTGACAAGGCAAACTCTGACTCTTTCAGGCAGGCAGTCTGACTGAATATGGTCTGTGAGCAGAATGCTGCAACTTGCTTGCTGGCAGGGACCGTGAAACGCCATAGAGTTATGGCAATAAAAATGACTACAACTTGTACCTCCGCCATGAGGCTGGAAAGCTAAGGAATGGGCTGGATCCAGCCGCCAAAGTCACAGCTTTACTCCTACCGATATTGTTTGGTAAATTAAAGACTCATGTGGTCACAAAAAGAGAGATATACAGTAAAAGAAAGATTCAAAGTAGAAGAAAACATCTAAATGGTTTACAGTGTGTTAAAAATATATGCAGGCTAAAGGTTAAAGTTCTTAAAAGAAAACAACAACAACAAAAAAAAAACAAAGGAAAAAGAAAAAAGTTGGGTGTGGTGGACATACCTTTAATCCCAATGCCTGGGAGGCAGAGACAGATAGGTCTCTGTGAGTTCAAGGTGTTGTAGCACACACCTTTAATCCCAGCACTGGGGAGGTAGAGGCAGAGGGATCTCTGTGAGTTCAAGGACAGCATGGTCAACAGAGTTATCCAGGACAAAGATATACAGAGAACCTGTCTCAAAAAAAATAAAAGTAAAAATAAACAAAATAGAGGTTAAAATAAAGCCACACAAAGATGGAAAATACACAGAGAATCTTGATGCTGTATACTATTATGCTCTCTTTAAATTGTTCAAATGCTGAGGAAGGAGCAACAGCTGCTAAAAGATATTTGTTTATAAATGCTGCTGAACAAATCCAACATATTTTAAAAATATTTTAAAAATACCTTGACTTCAGAATTTGAATCTAAGGATATGACACCTTGGAAAACAAAATCCTTTTGTTTTCATATAGGATGAGACCCTGTGGATTGCTTCTATCCCAATATGGTATGATAGACCAAGCCCTCCTGAAAGGTTGCTGTGAACACCCTCAAAAAATTACTTTGCTCAACTGTCGACTGAGAGGAACCTAGCACACAGGTTACAGCATGAAATATCTGATTAACAGTGCCCCCATTCAGCAGGAAGCACTTTGGAAAGAAATAACTGTGCCCATGTTCCCAAATATTGTTTATAAATGTTCTTTTACATTTAAAGGGGGATATGATATAGATACGAATAATTTGCACTGATATGGATTTTGCTTTAGTGATTTAAATTCAAGGTCAATTTTGTTATATGTATATGTATTTCTGATCTTGATTAAGGTATTGTGATTGTGTAGTTCATTAAAAATGTAATGTATAATTAGGAAATATAGGTTGTTAATGGATAATCATCAATAATAGTCAAGCTTATAGTCATGTTAGTTAGATTTTCTAGATATATAGAGATATATTTCAATTAGATAGACAATCTTCATATCTTTCAAAGACTACAGAATATGACATTTAATGTTTTAATAACTTAGGGCTTTTCATGACAATGAGACACATCTGCTTCTGGCAGCACCAGCTGCTTCAAGAGGAAGATGGGCATCAAAGAGGCTCCCTATGGAGTTTGATAGCCATTTGGGCAAGAAACTGCTCTTGCCTTGACTGTTGCATAAACTGGACACAGAGAACCCTCAGAGAGAGGACTGCTAAACTTGCCTAAAGGTGAGATGGTCTTTCAAGGTTCCTGATTTATAAAAGAGTCTGCAAGACATTCTGCAGGACACAGCAGATACTGACTGAAATTTCCTGCTTCATGGAAATATCTTCTGTAAACTATGGGCCTGTAGGCCGAAGATGGATGCCCCAGTGGTACAAAAGAACTTTGGGTAACTCTCCAGACAGCGAGATGTCTCTGTCATTTCTAGAGTTTTGTAAGTTGCTTACTTCTCATTTACTTAGGTAACATTATATCCTTCTGGAGTCTTTGATGGAGTTGAAGAATTGATAGATAGTTATAGTTGTTTTCCTTTGTTATGATAAAGATAAAATAGATATAAATATTGTAACTGTAATTCTTACTTGATAACTGTCTTGTTATATGTAATTTTGCTATGTTAAAGTTAAAGCCTTCCTTTTTGTTTAAACAGAAAAAGGGGAAATGATGTGGGAGGCTATCTATTGGTTAATTAATAAAGAAAACTGCTTGGCCTGATAGGTCAGAACATAGGTAGGCGGGGAAGACAGAACAGAATGTTTGGAGGAAGAGGGAAGTGAGGCAATCACCATGCCTCTCCTCCCTGGGTCAGATGCCATGGAGCCAGCTGCCAGGTCAGACATGCTGAATCTTTCCCAGTAATCCACCACCTCGTGGTGCTACACACATTATTAGAAATGGGTTAATCAAGATGTGAGAATTGGCCATTAAGAGGCTAGAGCTAATGGGCCAAGCAGTATTTAAATGAATACAATTTGTGTGTTGTTATTTAGGGTGTAAAGCTAGCCATGTGGGCTCCGGGTGGGATGAAAAGCAGGCCTGCTCATCTCATCACTACAGAACTCACAAAAGTAAACACCAAAGGAACACTTAATACAATCAATAATGGAAAAATAAATTGAACCTAGAGTTCTTAAAAGAAGCTCCTAGCCAGCAAATACATTAAAAATGTCCAACATCTCTAGCCATCAGTGAAATGTCAATGAAAACTACATTGAGATTCCATGTCACCTTAGTTAAAATGGTTTTAACTTAAAAAATACATACTGACAAGAATGCTGAAAATGTGGGCCTTATATACTACTTTGTATGAGTACAAATTAGTGTAGGCATGAAAGAAATCATTAAAGAGTTTCATAAAATTTGAACTACCATGTGATCCTGCTCTACCACTCCAGGTAATATCTCCAAACAATCAAACTAGAGATAACTACATCATCCATGTTTGTTGTTCACTATTCCTTATAGCCACGAAATGCACTCGGTCTTAACATCATTTGTAGGAAAATGGATCAATCAGGAGGACATACTAATAAAGGAACGAATCTATCTACCTATCTATCTATCTATCTATCTATCTATCTATCTATCTATCTCCAAGTCTATAACTTTTCTCATATGTGGAACCTAGAAAGGATATTCAGTTAGAAAGAGAACTATTTGGGTAGAAGACTATGATTAGTATGAGTGGGAAGAGTCAGCAGAGAGACAAAAGAGCATAAGAAGACTCAATATGATATACGTAAATGGAGATTCAATAAAATTGATGATATTGTATAAGTAACACATACTAATATAAATGTTGAAAAATCAAAAATTGAATGGTTTGTACTATGAAACTTCAAAATTTTTAAAGATGTAGTTATCATCCGACTGTACTATTTAGGTCAAAAAATATTAAGGATAGAGTAAAGGAGCAGAGTACATGCAGAGCCAGTTGACTTTAAACAAAGTGAAAATGGCAATTTAATGAAGAAAGGATACACATTTTGATGAAATATGTTATAAAATTGGATATCCATGTGGAAGACAATGAACTTGGATCCATTCTTTGCAAATTTACAAAGAATAACTAAAACAAATTATAAATGTATATGTAAAATTTAACATCTATAAGTCTTTAGGAGAGATGATGCAAAGAAGGAAAAATATGATCCTTTATTAAGCAAAGATTTTAGATTTGGCAATGAATTCATGAAGAATTCGACTTCATTAAACTTTACATTATTTGATCTTATAAAAAACTATTAAGAGAAAGAAAAGACAGGCCCATGAATGTAGAAGAAAGCGGCGGGGCTTCGTCCTCGCACCTGGCCGCCGGCTAGCTTTACACCCGAAATAATTACACGGAAACTGTATTTTTTTAAACACTGTCTGGCCCATTATCTGTAGCCTCTTATTGGTTAATTTTCACATCTTTCTTTAACCCATATTTAGTAATCCGTGTAGCACCACGAGGTGTGGCTTACCAGGAGAGATCTTAACCTGTGTCCATCTCGGAGAGGAGAAGCATGGAGACTGCATATCGCGACTGCCTGAAGCGGCTCCCCACTCCTGCTACCCAGCATTCTGTTCTGTCTACTCTGCCTACCTAATTTTCTGTTCTCTTAAAGGGCCAAGGCAGTGTCTTTATTAAAAATGAATGTAACACATAGACACTCCTCCATCACATGAAGAGAAAATAATTTGAAATTTATGCCATTTTTAAGTTTAAACAATTTGACAATCCCTCTACAGAAGATGATACAATAGAAAGGAGGAAACAAATGAAAGAATATTAAACATCATTAGCAATTATGGAAATCTTCATTAAAACCCCAATAATATACCACTACACACTTACTAGAGTAACTAAAAACCAAGTCACCAAGAAAACTCAAGCAATAAAAAGTTCTGAAGAATATAAGCGTAAACAGCTCTCTTCAGTTGTTCCTGGAAGTGCAAGCGGCATAGCCAATTTGGAAATGTGGCTGCCTATTTTCTAAAGTGTTAAACGTACACTTATAAGACCTAGCATCCCACTGCAGAACACTCACTCAGGGGAATTAAAAACGTTTGTTTTCACAGTAAGTAGTGTGAGTACTTAGAGGCTTTCATCTTGTTGTCTTGCTGGAGATTGAACTCTGTCCTGTGCATGCTAGGTCAGTGCTCTATCATTGAACTGCATCTGTGCCCCATTGAAGGTTTTCTAATTGTCTCTCTGAATTTTCCAGTCCAGTTTAAGTATGCTGTGTGGCCCAGACCAGCCTTGAGTTTAGGATCGCCTTAGCCTCCAGAATAACTTGGGTTACAGGTTCAAACTATGACGTTAGGTGTGCATGAAAGTGTTTGTTTTTGGTTTTTTGTTTTGTTTTGTTTTGTTTTGTTTTTTTAGCTGTTTTCCCAATAAACCCTTAAACTGGAAATCCCCAACCAACCTTCTAAGTGAAAAATATATAAACGATGTGTGGAACATAAATTTAAATGAATGCTAGGCAACAATTAAAAGGATGGAACTAAATGGAAACAAAAATTGGCAAATTACAAATCCATTCTTTTCAGGTGAAAAAAATTACACCTAAAAACCTTCAGTCTCTAAATTATGGATGACATCTTGGATAATAGCGAATTCAGAAGAAGAAAGCCTCTGAGTGGTGGCTGGAGACTAAAGCAGAATGTTCTTACTCAAAGGCCTGAAGTTTGCTAGACTGATAAAAATGTTCATTTTCATGTTCAACTACTGGTCAAAGTTGCATTATTATAAACATTTTAGTATATAAAAAGTATCCCTTAATAAGCCTGTCATTGAAGACTGTCCATTACATAAACAAAAAGGATACACACACCCAGACACTCAAAGTATGACTAATAACTTAATAAAAGCCAATTGTAGTGACATAAACCTGTTATTCTAGTAACTGGGAGGCTGAGACAGGATTGTGAATTCAAGGCTAACCTAAACTGCATCATAGGCTGTGTTTCAAAAAAAATACTGAAAGGTAATGTTGAGAATGTGACTGATGGAGTAGCGAGTTAAAAGTGGGGAGTCGGCAAGAAGGTATTCTGAGGGACAAGCAGAAGATTTCAATGGGTAGAGATGTTTGCAACCAAACTAGCTCTTGCAACCATATCTATGGGTGGAGGTGTCCTGATTGTATAAGCACACTTACACTCCTTTTTAGCAATAGCCTGCTCTGTCATCTGATTTTCCCCTCCCACTAACACACTGAGTCACTGCCCTTCCAGAATTTCTATGCAACACAAACAAAACAGTCCCAGCAATTGTGTAGAGGATCTGAAAATTGAAGGCTAGAGTGAATCCTTTGACATGCTATTTCCTAGAGATTTCCACTCCACCTAAAAGATTTTGATAGATATAGTAAAAATAAATATATCCAAATTTAATTAGTTAACTTACATATTGTATTTGGATATTGCCACATATTATTGTTATTCTTTCAATTGCTTTAGTAAGTAGTACAGAAATCACTTACCATCCAAAATGTATTTGACTGGCTTTCCTTTAACATATTATACAAGAGAAATGTGAATGATACTTTGAATTCTCTTAGACTTACTTTCTTTGAACTGAAAGAAATGTAGCTTAAAATGTATATGGGAAAACAATTTTTTGAAATGTAACATCAATATATATTTGTGTAAATAATACAAACACTAATGGTGTAAATATGTTCTCTAAAAATACAAGATAATATTACTTCTTTTGCACTGATTTTTACAGTTTCTTATGACTATTTGGGTCTGCTATTGACTTTTTGATTGTCACATGATTACACTGTAACATTACCACTAATTTGAGATGGAAGTATTTCCCAGAAAGTAGTAGTAAACATCTTCAAATAGAAATGATTTAACATCTTCAAATAGAAATGGTAGTCGTAAGACTAGTCTGTTTAGTAACGAACACACCTCCTAACCAGGTGGCTGCATGCCATTGCTAATTATCCAATTGCTTAATCTTAATTACACCTGTTCTTTTTAAAGCAAATGAGTAGTAGAAAAGATAACACATTTACTCTCTCTCTCCATATATATATATATATGTAATATATGTATGTAATATATATATATATATATATATATATATATATATATATATATATCTTATGCTGCATATGCCCCAAAACAATTTAAGGACCCACATTGTTTATCTTCACTGGAGCAAAGAAATGGAAATTAAATAAATGACTCAATTTAATAGAAGTTAAATTATCCACAGAGATCATCCATCCTATTTACACAGAGTTTATCAAATTGTAATAATCAACTAAATGCCTCCATGGTACCCCACCTCCCTCAACTTTTCTTTTTTCTTTCCAAAACCCCTCTAACTTCTGCCTTGCCACTGTCTTCTCACCCCTTCTGCCCTTTCATTCTCCCTCTTGACACACTTACTCCCTGCTGTCCCTCGAGAACTCTTTTCTATTCCTTGCATTCTCCCCTTAACTACCTGGCTGTATCCTTACCAGGCCCAGCCCCCAAACCTATGTCTCCTTCTGCTGCCCTTTATTACCTTGTCCATTTTCCTGCTTCCATGCCTCTCTTCTGATTTAAGGACCATCTATCAATAATTACCACCTATTAATTGACACTATAACATAAATATTCTTTTCTGGGTATCTTTTATTTAATTTCTGAAGTTAAACTTATTCCATATTTGACACTTTAGGCTACTGGACTTGTGAAACTCAAGCTACTCACCTTTCATAGTCTTTAGCTCCTTAGTCCTTTGACTGAGTTCCTATTGTAATTTTTTTCTTGTGTCTGTTGTTTTTTTTTTATTTTCAGATCAAAATAATCCCTATATCAAAGTGACATATTCCTATCTGTGAATCTTATTTTCTGCAGTTAAACTCTGTGTACGACATACACAGAATGATAGACAAGACCTACAAAGTGCACTGCTTGTAGCTATATGCTAAGATCTCCCTGTTCCTATTGTAATTTTTAAAAATAGTAAACATATTCTCTGCTAGTCTCCTTGGAATATTGTTTTAAAATGTGAGTGCTAGTATGAGTGTGCTTAATAAAATGTATAATTCCAAACATATATGATCAATAATGTTCATAAAATTTACAAGAAAATATTTCTTTGTTGACCAAGTGCTTAATTCTAATACAAGAAATAGGGTTGTGAGTCTAAATATGATAAGATCTTGATTTCAGCAAACAAATGATTTATACACTATCTACTTACATATCATAATTTTTCTATTCTACCAGTGTCCTACAATAAAAATTTCTATCATGTAGTTATGATAGTACTATGAAATCTAAATATTCTTCTATAATTATTGAAGAACGAGCAATAGCTAAACTACAGAAAGAATAGCAATGATCTGCATTTATAAAAATACATAAAATTTGAGGATACATTGATGCAAGCCTCTAAAGTATAGTGGCTAACATATTACCCCTAGTAAATCACTTAGAATAGCAATACTAAGCTCCAGTTGCCTAAAACAGTTAGTACAACGCATTTATTCAGGAAAAATATCAAGCCTGTCTTCAGCAAATAAGCAGCGGTTTTCAGAGTATTAGGTCACAGAAGCTCACTCCTGACTACCATCTGTTATAGGCAATCGACAGGCTCATACATTTACTCACCCACCATTTTTATTTCTAGAATACTGAATCTCTCTCATTCTTATTCAGACAGATTTAAGACCCTGCTATTTTATAAACCATACACGAGTGAATAGATAGGTGAGGAGAGCCTTCAAAATTTATTTGTTCAGTGTTTGCATTCATGTTAACATCTCAAATAATGATACTTATCAGTCCTAATTGTCTTCCTGTAATATGGCTATTTACTCAGACCTGAATTACTGTCATACATTTATTTAGTGTGTTGTATAGAAAGGGAACAGTGCACTATTGATCTCAATTTGATTAGAACCAACACTCGAACACTTACCAGAGGCATGAGACTCTGTTTAGATTAGATGATCTCCATCTAGCATAAAAGCTAATATGCCTCCAATTTTGAAAGCATATTACTTTTGCTTTTCTGCTAGAATTTCTAAAATAATCTCTATTTTTACTTCCATGCATAATAGGTAAATTAGAATTAGGTTTATTATATTATATATGGTGTGTCTTCTTTCTTTGAATAAGTATCCTGCTTTAGAAATATCCATCCATCATGATAAATAATCCTGTCATATTTTTTGAGATAAAAATCAAAGTGCCAGAAAATATTTAATCAACCTGATTTTATAACCTTTATAGAAATGAACTGTGTATCATCACCAAGTCAGGCTCTGGAAAGTTTTCTGTTTTCAATATTGATAAGAATTATTTCTGGCTAAACTATTTATGATTGTTTCTTGCTTTAGTCTCCCCAGGAACTAAACAAATGGGCAAGTATGGTTTACATAAATAATATAAAACTTAACTTATTCTATATTTCTGGTACTTTTCCCCACTGAGTCTGAGTTATCAATACAAGGAAAACTGCAGTGCCAAGAGCTTGGCATGATCCAAAATGATCATGCCCAAAGTGACAACTGCCAATTTTGTAACTCTCGTCCCTGATCTGAATCTTCAGAATGCTTTATTTTCTATGCTGTATTTGTGATGAGGGGAAGGGCTGGAACTATTGTTTCCAAAGGCTGACAGAGTATATTAATGAAAGTCCTTAGCTACACTCCTGCCAGCACTATTTGACTACAAACTTGATGTTAGCATCATTAGTCAATACGGGAAATTGTTCATGGCAACATTTGATCCAAAATCATCTATTCTTCCCATAGAAGTCACAAGTCAAAAGAAGATATGTTTGGTAAATCTTATCCTGTATCCATTTACTTTCCCTTCATGTCATTTCTTTTTGTAGGTCCAGCCTAACACCTAATGCCCAGGAAAAATCCCAGCACCTATTTTGTATGCATGTCCTTCTGTTGTTCATATTTAGCCTGT
Organism: Arvicola amphibius; assembly: GCF_903992535.2. NCBI lineage: Eukaryota > Metazoa > Chordata > Mammalia > Rodentia > Cricetidae > Arvicola > Arvicola amphibius. The sequence goes on from NC_052065.1 coordinate 70,584,093, forward strand.
GGAAAAAAAAAACTATAGGGTATCAGGCTGGGCATTTAATGGAGTATACTTAGAACCTAGCATACTCAGAGTCTAGGTTATGGGGAAAATAGATGGAGCAGAAAGGATGAAGGTGGAGGAGGAGCATGAGGAAGAGAAGGGAGGGACTGTAAAAAAGCCTTGAAAAGAATACCAGATGACAAAAATTCAAAAAAGTATTCTGCAATTTGATTATTATTTTTTGTTTCAATAGATAATTATTCTAGTCAACATTCATAGACACTTTGAACATTTAATTTTATATGGGGATTTAATCATAAATGATAAAATATGAAGTATACAATTTCTAAGTAGATGAAGTCAAAAGTCTGCTCTATGGTTATATCAAGAAAGAAAGCTATCTTTGGCAACTCTTTCCTAAATAACTATATTTGATAATATTTTGCATATATGCATTTATTCTTATATCTATTCAACCAGTATTTCTTTAGCATCTGTAGACACTATCCTCATCCCATATCTTGGTCAAGACTTCTTTAGCCCCTTTGGACTCCTTCTTGTTACTTATTCCATTTTGCCAGGCACTTGTGCCATCAAAGCAACAGGACAAAAGAATATATATTAATATATAAATAATGTATAAATAATAAATTATCTAGGACATAGAATATGATATCCATGTTGAGAATCTAGATAAGCAACAGCAACAAAAGCCCCTAAAAATTAAGATCTGAAGAAACCTGTAGTTAGTAACAGTGTGTTGATATCCCTTGTTAAAAATGTACAATATTAATATAAAATTTCACTAAAATATGGAACCAACCTAGGTACCTGTCAATAGATGAGTGGAAAATACACTATACATACACAATGGAGTTTTATTCGGTCATTAAAAAGTGAAACTATGTCAGTTTCAAGATAGTGAATGAAATTGGAGACTTTTTTGACAGAAAAAAGCCAGAATCTGAAAGATAAATATATGTTGTCTATTATATGCAAACACATACACACATGCACACATGACATAAAAGTAGAAAGTAATCCTGAATGTGTTTAAGAGGAGGAAGAAGGGAGAAAGGAAGACAGAAGTTGGAGAAATAATAGGGAGTAACAGAGGGAAGATAACTATTTTGTAATTTCTCTCATATGAAGATTCTCAATTTATATACATGCATAAAGAAAACTATTCATTGGAAAAGGAAACTAGTAAGAGGGAGAAGGGGAAAGTGAAGATGAGCAAGAACAATTTTACATATACATATGAGAGAATGCATAATTAAACTCACTAATTGTATATAAAATCATAAAAATAAATTATAAAAAGGTAATTATGTGTAGGATATATATTATTTATAATATCTTAACCATTTTCTATAATCCTAAAACTATAAACCTAAAAATAAAGATACTTATAAGAAAAAGAAACAAATTAGTGAGAGAAAAATAAGGGCATATAGGAGCCATATTTCTTTAATAAAGTATACAATGAAAATATGTGTAAGGTAAGTTACAAATACAAAAGAAACCATAAATATTTGGGCACTCTCATAATCACAGTATTTAGAATATGAAGATAAAAACATCAGGAGTTCAATGGCTAGCATCAGCTCTGTAAATGAATTAAGCCTAGGCTACATGAGACTCTGTCTCAGAAATATATATATATATATATATATATATATACATACATACATACATACATAGATGAAAACAGATGAAGGTGAGTAATAGCGATATACATCTGTGATTCTAACATTTGGGAGGCTGAGACAGGGGGCTTGCGAGTTGGAAGTCGGGTTAGTTTATAAACCTAGACTTTCTCTCTAAAATGAAACAGCCATTTTCTTGCTGCTCTATGCTTAGTCGCTAGGAAATAGAAACAACCTAAATGTCCTTTAACGTAAATGGATAATGAAAATGAAGTACATATACATTATAGAATACTATTCAGTTGTACAGAAAAGTGAAATCATGAACTTTGCAGAGTAAATGATTGTAGCTAGAAAATATCATACTATGTTAGGTAACCCTGATCCAGAAAGACAAAAATCACATATTTTTTATCATTAGAGGCCACTACCTGCAAATCTTCAGATATTATTACATACCCTGGAGTGACTACAGAAACCAGGAAAGTAAACTAGAAACATTGTCAGAAGATGGGGGTCTGAGGGAACAATAGAGGGGAATAGCAGGATATTAGTGATCTGATAGAGGACATGCAAAATGGGGAGTTCATTAGGGAAGGGAGAAGGAGGAAAATGCATAATAAGTATCAATAAGGGTAAAAACTAATAATAATAAGACATCTGAAAAAAGTCATAAGGACTAACTACACAATATTAGTGAAATTATGGTTTTCAAAGGAGACTCTACAACTACTAATTTATTAAACTAGCATAATCTCTAACAGCAATCTATAAATATTTGTACTTGTACCATTTTAGATAAGTGTAGCCTTCTCCTCTCATCAAGAAAACTCTGCTTTGAAACAGATGGAGATCACCACAATAAACCACGGCCATAAAAATTCAGAGTTGTAGCTCCCAATCCTAATGGATACAAAGCACTCACAAAGGTTCAGAGAACATTGGGGGAGAGGGAGCAGGAATATTTTAAGAGCCAGAAGGTCAGGGTGTTTCCTGTGATATTCTGTTTACTTACAATGTCAGAAGCTACACCTATACAATCTCACCAACATGACTGCCCAAATGAGAGCTAAATAAGGATGGCATGAATGAATGTGCCAAAGAGGACAAGGAAAAGTGGATGAAGTCTCAACCCTATACAAAGGCAACTGAGAAAAGCTGAGAGTGAGAGAGGTAGCCTTCCCCAGGGAAGAGCACACTAACTTGTTGTCTAGTCGCCATGAAGCCAGCCACCAGGTCAAACATGCTGAATCTTTCCTGGTAAGCCACCACCTTGTGGTGCTACACAGATTATTAGAAATGGGTTAAGCAAGATGTGAGAGTTAGCCAGTAAGAGGCTGAAACTGATGGGCCAGGCAGTGTTTAAAAGAATACAGTTTCCGTGTAATTATTTTGGGTAAAGCTAGCCGGCGGCCAGGAGCTGGGTGGCTGGAAGTGGGCCGCAGCTCTCACTACAGTAAATAATCAGACCTTCCTAGAAAGTTGAGACTGGAAGACCACTTAAATCCATGAATTTGATGCCATCGTGTGTATACAGTAAGAAAACATCTCAAAATATAAAGTAAAACAAAACATGCAGCAGCACTATAATAATCCATTTCAAGCTGTATCTGAAAGTCAAAAACCAGTATATATATCTTAGTCTCTAGCTCATTAAATCCTTCATCTCTATCTTCATGCTACTTCCTAACTTTCTGGTCCATCCTAAGTCTTTAATGATGACTCTTTCTCTAAGCACCTCTGAAATATAGGCATTATTTTCATTTCTCTCCCTCTCTTCCTCCCTCCATGCATTCCTCTCTCTCTCTCTCTCTCTCTCTCTCTCTCTCTCTCTCTCTCTCACACATACACACACACACACACACATACCCACACACCCACAGCACATCACACACAACCCCCCCCACAATTTCTCTGTATCTTAGCATCTGTCCTCCTGTCATCTACTCTTACAACTTCAACTGTCTCATTTTCTACCAACAATCCTTGTCACTACTCCCAGTCATACCACTCTCTTGGGTTCTAAGGATGCTTTCTGAAAGTCTGCTAAACATCTACAAATGTCTCATTTACCTTAATTCAATGTGTTACAAAGTAAATTAATCAATTTTCCCCTCATAAAAATTTTCCTATTGATCTTTTGTGCTCATTCTGCTAATGTCATCATCTTAATCATAGTTCTTTGTTCTAAAATCTTTGTTGTCTTTAATTCTTCCATCTTTCTCAATTTCACATATACTTGTCCAATTGTCAGCTCTGTGCAAATGAAGCCAGTAGTTTTCTTATTTAAAAAACCTTCCTTGGTCTTCAAAAACAAAATCCAAACTCTTTAAATGATCCATGAGGCTTTGTATATAAATTTATCCTCAGTTTGCAGTGTTTTACAATTAATGCTTTTATCCATATCACTCATTTTCTATGTTCTCAGAATTTGTTCAGCTAATTCCTTGTCATATACTGATGCCCAACACACAGTTTTCTTTTCCTGCAAATACCTTTTCCTAACTCTTTCCTTTCATCTAGATCAGCTAAGTACTTGGAAGGAACTCTATGTTTTATATTTGTACCACTTATCAGTAATGACTAACACAAATAACACATATTAGAACTTGACTTCAAATTGCAGCAGTTATGTAACCAGTACTTAGCACCAACAAGTAACACCACTCCCAAGTGCTTTTGAGAAATAAACAATATCTGTCTTGTTGGATTGCATATCTTCAGCATTTGTATTGTTCTCTGACCCATAGGAAATGGTTATGGCAAAGGAAAATTCACAAATGAGTGAATTTCTTGACTGTTCTCTCTTCTTCTTTGCACTGCTGCCAGCTTACTCACTCAGCATTTGTCACCTAGACTATTTTGAGAGCTTTCAAGTGAACTTCTTAACTTTCTTTCTCAACCTAAACTATGATTCTAGCTTACTAATTTGCTAAGGTTTTTTCCCCCCGTTTAATCTCTCTGGTTTCTCACAGATGTATTCCTCCTGCAAATATGTTATAAAGGACACTGAGATATTTCCTGACTGTGGAAGTTCATGATCTCATATAGATGAGAGTCTTGTGTATTAGTAATACTGAAAGAAAACAAACTGTATGCTGTCAATATAGAGAATGAACTATCCTTGGCAGAATTCAGAAATATCAAAGATGGGATCTTAGAATTAAAGGTTTAGATTTGGCTTTGAAATAAGGGTAATATAACTAATATAACTTTCCTAATACTTACATTTGGTTGGATATAGATGGCCATGTTATATCCTAGCTTTAAAAAATTCAAACATAAATTATCACATTCAAGACCAAATCTAAATTCAGAAGCATACAAATTCTTGTAGGAACTGGTATCTGCATTACATGCTAACATCATCTTCTGGTATTTATTTTTATTTTGTATTTTTCCAACAATATTATCTTTCCTTTATCTCACTGTTTCATTCTGCATCCACTCCTAATGACTTCTGTGTTTCTGTGGTAGGCAATTTCAACTTGAATTCCCTTTTAAGGCTTCATATTTGACAAACTAAGTAGAGTTTCTGGTTTTTTGTTCCTTTAGTATCACATTTTTTTTTTTTTTGGTTTTTCGAGACAGGGTTTGTAGATCAGGTTACCCTCAAACCCACAGAAATTTGCCTGCCTCTGCCTCCCAAGTGCTGGGATTAAAGGCATGTGCCACCACCGTCCAGCTAGTATCACATGTATTTTCTTCATAACAATTCAAGTCTGTATATATTTACTTACTGTGAAATCACTTGACTATTATTTAATTCCCAAAGTAAAGTGTAAGCTATAAAATTGCAAGGCTCAGGGAAGAAGAGATGATTTGACAATTAAGAACATTTGATGCTCTTACAGAAGACCTGAGACCTGAGATTTCTTTGCAATACACATATAGTGACTCACAACATTCCATAATTTTAGTTTCAAATCTGAAGTCCTCTTCTGGCTACCACAGATACCAGGAAGACACGAGGTGAATACACACACACACACACACACACACACACACACACATATATATATAGGCAGGCACTCATACACATAAAAATAAATTTAAAATAATTACCAACCTGTCTACTCTTTGTTGCCATTGCATGGATCTGACATGCACCACGATGAAGTTTATCTCCATATAACTTTAATCAAAGAGTATACTTTTTATCATGTATGTACTTATATTAATTACATAAGCCTTTATACATGTTTCTTTTCTTTACTACTTTAAAAACAAAAAGATACTGATGCAATTACATCTATAGAAAGATGGAAACAAAAAATATTTGTGGCTTTGCAAATTTTTCTACAACTATGCAAAGTTAAGTACAAAATCTTTAAAGATTTTCTGTTTATTTTTATTTTATTTTATTTTATTTTATTTTATTTTTTGGTTTTTCGAGACAGGGTTTCTCTGTGGCTTTGAAGCCTGTCCTGGAACTAGCTCTGTAGACCAGGCTGGTCTCGAACTCACAGAGATCTGCCTGCCTTGCCTCCCAAGTGCTGGGATTAAAGGTGTGCGCAACCATCGCCTGGCTCTATTTTTATTTTTTGAGACAAGGTTTCTCTGTAACTTTGGTGCCTGTCCTGGAACTAGCTCTTGTAGACCAGGCTGGCCTAGAACTCAGAGATCCGCCTAACTCTGCCTCCCAAGTGCTGGGATTAAAGGCATGCACCACCACTGCCTGGCTTAAAGATTTTCTGAATGACAATGAGCCAAATTAGATTCCAAAATAAACTGTCATAAAATAATAAATTCATTTTTAAATGGTAGCATCCATTAATTAATAATTCTTTAGACAAAACATTTTAATACCCCTTTTTTGATAAGCAGGTAGCAGGATGATATAGCTACAGAGACTTGTATGCAAATTATGTTTTGCCCCATATTTCATGTAACTTTGGTCACTTTTATTGTCTTAGCTTTCATTATTTCAATTTTTAAACTTATTTAATTAATTATATGTATTATGTAGTGTACTTTTGAGAATTATAAAAGATAATGTCTACCACTACTTGGGGCAAGGAGGGAGATGATGATGAAGGGTATTCTATAAATGCTTAATTATTCCAGTTATTCCAGTGGATATCCATTTTGCCATTGGTTTGTCGGATCACATGTGGCCAAAATTCAAATAGTCATATGGCCTGTTTCTTGTGGTTTAAATATACCATCAATTCTAAAATTCAAAATTCACTGAATCTGCAACTTGTGCCACAGTCAAATTATCAGGGTAGATTTGCCTTCCTGGATTCCTGCTTTTGTAAGTAAGGCTAAAAAATTAATTATGTTGCACTTTCTACTGCTGTAAAGCACTTGCAGCTATAAAATAATGCTGTTGATTCATTTCTGTTCACAGTTTCAATTAACTGCTGTTAGAATAAAAATACATGTTTGCAATGTGGAAGGGGCCATGTAATTATTCAGCCTTTTCTGTTTGTAGCTGCTTATTAGTATGCTCCACATGTTTGCCTTTCTTCCACTTCAAATGCTAATTTTAGAGTCCCATTTTCATTATCGAACACCTTTAGGAAAAATTGTAACACTAAGTATGACAGACATCTTGAGTCTGCCATGTTTCTCTCTTTCTTAATGAGCTTGTCCTCATGACAAAAATTTTAAATTCATACTTATTTTCAAACAATATCTTTCTTATCAAAATTCAGTGAATTGCTCATTTCATTAGTTATCACTAGTTTCAGTTAACTTTCAGGCCACATAAACTGAAGGAGAAGTTGAGGATTTAAGCAGTTTTCTGAATAAATGTTAGATTTGTAAATATTTAACACTAATATTTTTCCAGTTTTCAAGCAAAACTCATAGTTTGTTTAAAATATACAGGTACTATAATTGAGGTCAAAGAGGTCATTTTTTTGTTTGAATCATGTAGATAATTGCTTCAATTCTCCACTTCACTTTGTGTGAAGTAAGTAATTGAGTGAAATTTCAACTGAACATTTTACTGAAAAAAATGACAAAATGAATGTTGATTATCTTTAAGCCAAAACAAGTAGCTAATTGCCTGAAATTACCAGTTGCTTGGTCATGTAACCTTGGTACATTTAGACATATCTATGATGAAATCGGAGAAAGAAAAATAAACATCACTTCAGTATGCCTACCCTAGCTTTCAGTCACATGCACTCGATGAGTTAATAGCACACTAAACATGGCCACTTTTCTCCAATTTCTGGTTTTATCTCTTAAAATAAATGATTAAAGAATTTATGTCTATATAGAATAAAAAATTATAGCATCTTAGCAGCATAATTTATCTCAACAAATTGTCACAAACATCTGTTTTGCATACAGAGAAAAATTATGAAAGTAGAAATCTAAGTACAAACAAGAGTAATCTGGTAAAACAGAAAGGTGATTGTTAACTAGAAATATTTTCACATAATTTTATTTTGCATGGACACAGTCTTGGAAGTTAGGATAAACAAATGAAAGGCACACTGGAAGCCAGGGGGCGGGGGAAGGTTGGTGTTAAATATTTACAAATGTAAAAGAGATCTGGGAAATCTTAAAGTCTATGAAGCTGTTTAAAAACACCCCAGGGCAAATGCTATCAAAATTATAATGAGAAACAAAATGGATGTTTAGGAATCCAATTTTCCCCTTTGAACTGGTGGATGAACCTTATTTAACAGACTTATACTACTTAAAAGGCTTTCTAAAAATCTTCTAATAGACTGTCCACTTTGCTATATGACCATTCTGTACTAAAATCATTTCATAATGGTAGCTTTTTGTTTAATTCTGACAGAGCTCAAAGGGGAAATTTTTCACCTATATTTCAAATAATAATTTTTCAGTGTTTTGAAGTGAGAACTATGCTATGGTAAAACCAGCTTCTGACTTGCTGTACTGTATTAGTCATCTCAAGATTTATTTGAGAGAAAATGTTTAGGGGCTGTTTAATCCATTCCTTCTACCCTCATTTAATATCGCTCCAACTATTTGAAGACTTATGATTAAGTTAACCCTTCAGATATTTAATTGCATTTTATAAGGACAAATTTTTATATAATTTTCTAAGAATTTAAAAGGAAACACTTTGGCTTGTTTTCCCTATACCTTGCCCAAATACTCCATATATACATAGATAGGTCATAGATGCTGAAATTGAGCATGTTACTCCTTATGAAAGGCACAATAAAAACTTAGATATAGAATATGTCAAGATTACATCACACACACACACACACACACAACCATGTTCATTGTTTGTGATCATAGGACATTCTATCATTCTACTATTGGCTTTTCTGACCTGTACTTCCCAAGGGCTCTACACAATTATTTGTTATATTTATACATAACCAGTTCAGGGCCATCTTGTATTTATTTCTGTAATCTGGTATTCCTCTGGATTTGAGTTTGCCTTTAATAGACTTTGTTTTGTTTATTTTTACCCACATCAACTTGTCAAAGTTGTTTGGAATCCCAAACTTAACCTGTTACCTCGATCCCTAGCTCTGAAAAGGCAGAACTGACTGAACATGTATAAATTCTTTAGACAAAGTCACAAATGTCATACTGCTCTTTGCACACAGTCATGACACGGAGACATTCTACATTGCTCACTCTTCTGCCATTTAGTTATAGCATAACAAAACTCAATACCATATTTCTATAGATTTTTACCTGATTTTTGGATCGTCGACGACATTCAAACAATGGAAGGCAACAACACAGGCTCAAGTTAGAGTTGACCCTATGGCCAGATGTTCTACGTCGTGTCCTTCTAGAATTCATCATGCCTTAAAGTTGGTGTAGTACAATCTGAAAAAAAAAATATGACTTGGGGTAAAACAGTGAAACCATAGCAAGCAGTTTAAGACATGAGGAAGGAAAGGTCACAGGGTGAGAGAAGTTATCAAAATTTGAAATCTCGCCTTAATCCCTGCTCTTTGGAGATTCTGTAGTATATTTTCTAAAAATACAACAACTCATAAGTTGCATCTTTTCTTGGAAAAGAGGAAAAGAATGAAGAAGAAATGGTGAATGACAGCCTAACCCCTACAAGCCTAGCTTTAACATGGCCCTCAGACTCAGAAAAAGAAAATAGGCTACATTATTCCCTCTTCCTCTATTTTCTCCTGGGACATTCATTTACCCTTTCTTATTTAAATTCCTGGCATTCCCATCTCAGAACTGTCTCTATCCCTGGGCAGTTCCTGTCATAAATATACTCTTCCAGCCAGCTCAGACTTTATTGGCCACCAGCCAGGTGGCCAGTTTCCCTCTACCAATAACTAGATTTTCTCTAATTATACAGCATTTAGATGCTACAAATATCAATATGAGTAAGCAATTTGAATGTTGAACCCTACTGACAACATCTAGTATATCATTAGCATTAAATGTATATTGTCTTAATAAGCTAGTCTATTACTTTATCAACATACAAAAGTGTCAAGGACATGAATAGATTGAACTATTACCCAATTTAAAGCATACTTGGAACATGGCATCATAATATATGCCTATAATTCTAATACTCAGAAGGCTGAGGCAGGAGGATTAAAAGTTTGAGTTTGACCTGGTCTACATAGTAAAATATTGTCTCCAAAATCCTAAGGGCTAGGGATATAAATTAAAGGTAGACTATTTGTCTAGAATGCACAAGATCCTATTTTTGATCTTCAGCACTACAAAAAAGAAATAAAAAGGAAACAGTGTTTGAGACTTTAGGTTCTGCAATAGAGATGTAGGTAAATAAAATTGTAGTCTAGAACAGTAAGACGGACAACAAGTTTAATACTAAAAGGTTTTACTTCATCTTCCCTTATGTTTCTTTCTTTTCTCTTGCTTTTTAATCTTGAGACAGGGTCTTACTATGTTGGTCAGACTGGCCTAAAACTCGTAGCAATCATCCTGTCAGCCTCTCAAGTGCTGATATTAAAAATGTGAACCACCACCCCCGCTTAAATAAGACAGGTTTATGTTCTATTTATTTATTTATAATTTCTACTCTGCTGATATCTTTTTAAAAAAGATTCAAAGCAGCTGACATTTGATTGGAGATTGTTATAGTCAATCATGTATTAAATATTTTAGCTAAAGTGTTTTAAAGAAAATGATTTTATAAATTTTTGCTATTGCTAAATTAATCTAAATGACCACAAATAACAAAACTTATGATAACTTTTATTATTTTAAGGAATTATTGGTGATGAGAGAGAGTGTGAAAAAACTTCTGAAAGGCCAGCCTTCATTGTAAGCACAGTATAATTGACAAAACCTTTTCCTCCCTCAACCTAATGTTTGTCTATCTCCCTCCTTCACCAATATCTTCATTAATGTAAAGTAATAGAAGAATAAAGGCCTCCCCCATTGAAAACAAATACTGTTAATATTGTAAGATGGTGCCTTTTCACCTTCATTCTTCAAAGTTACTCTTTGAGCACATTTCATTACATTAGCTAATAAATTCAATTACCAAAGCCACTAAATTTGTGCTTATTGGTAACTATGATCTAACTTATAAGTTAGCTTTAGGATTTGTGACTTATAGGAGATTTTAGATTCAAAGATGAAAACTTAAGAAGAAAAATGTGTTAGATGTTTGTATATATAATATGTCATTAAATCCTCAAAATTTTACAAAGCAGGCATCATCACTCCTATTTTTCAAATGAAAAACTTAAATATAAAGAAGTGCCCACAGATAATTTAGTAGCATAGCTCAAACTATAATTGAAATTTTCCAAGTCCAATGGCTTCACCTCTCTCACTTCTCCAACTGTATTAAAGGAGAAAGAAAATGAAGACAGGTGCACAAAACTAGAAATTATTTTCCAATAGAGCAACTACCCATTCTTTTCTCCTCAAATTTTCTAGTTTTCTCTAAGAAGAAAACTGTTTGTCTTCAGTTACAAAATAATTTTACATACTTAAGGTGCAGCTAAATAACATGATCATAAACTTAGGACGAGCTACACATTTTTCATTCAGAAATAAGAGCCAAACAAAAAAGGACTTCCAAGGATAAAGGCTTAAACAGTGGTTCTCCTAATGCTGTGGCCCTTTAGAATGGTTCATCTTGTTGTGGTGACCCTCAACCATACAATTATTTGTTGATACTTTATACCTATATTTTTGCTACTGTTAATGAATCATACTATATATGTCTAATATACAGGATATCTGATATGTGATTCCCAAACGGACTGTAGCTCACAAGTTGAGAATCACTGGCTTAAATCTATCTATTTGAAGCATTAGATATTAGCGTTCAAAGCCCCCAAATTGAGTTTGTTTGTATATAATCTAGTCATTAATATTGCTATATAAACTCTTACGTATCCATTCTAAAAATGAAATTAAAGAAAAATATTGTCAGGATAAATTTTAAATTATTAAACATGAGCTGTTGTGGTTGAGCATTAATCTAACACTAATACAATCAACTAAAGGTCTTTATTGGTTATATTCATTGGTTGACATCTAGATGAATTTGGTGAATAACTAGATTTTACATCTAGAGCATGCATGTAATAGTTTATTTCAATCTTTATCTACTTCCTGGAGGGTACATCTGCCCAGCCTTAAAAACACATATAATCTAAAATTGCTCCCTTTTGCTAGAACATTTTGTACTTTCCATGGTCAAAATTCTTAGACAGTTTCCTTGAGCATAGTTTTTTTTTAATTTTTTTTCATTGATTGCAGTATTGAGAATTGATCCTAGGGGGTCTCACTCATACTCAACAAGGGCCTTTCCAATGAGCTACATCCTTATTGCGACATACTTTTCCTTGCAACCCCTTCCTTTGTATACCTCTTCACTATTGATTTAGTTCCCCTTGCCAGAGAAATTTCACTTTCAGAGTTTATCAGCAATCTTTTTTGTTAGGAAGTCTAAATTATTTTTATACAGCATGTTCATATTCATATTGTCTTCAACTAGAAACTCTTTGGCTTTTGAACTTAATCTTAGTCAAAAGACTAAAAAATTGCGCTTCATTCACTGGCTTCTGATTGTCTTTATTATTTTTCTCCTATTGTATTCATTTTTTACTTATATTTTCTTGTACACCTTTCTGTGCACTTAGGTTTTTCCACTGTTTCTTTTTAAAGTTTGATTTGTTTTCATGATTTTGTAACAGCTAGGTTGATGATAGTGTAAGACAAATCTTCAGGTCTACTTCTGATCTTCTAAATCCTATTAAAATGCTTAGATAACTATTAATTACTACTACAGATCCCTCAAATAGAAATAAAACCCATCATATTTTCCTCATAAACACTCCTCTACTTTCCACCTCCCCAAATTATAATATTCTCCCACTTACATCTAATTATTTTTCTTTAGTCCTTATATGAAGTCAATTATTAAGTTCTTCTGGACTTTCCTTTCTCCGTGTTCTTATTCTTTTTAGCTTATTCAACAAACTAGTTTAATCCAGAACTAGTACAATATAAAAAGCTCTCACCAGCATTTGCACTGTGCCTCCTGCACTGCACTAAATATAAATTTATGTTTTTTTCTGTTGTTGTTGTTCTACTGCTCATTCTAATATCCCAAATAATCAAATACCTGACCTTTCTCTGTCAAGACCTTCCTGTTAAAATCTTAGTTTCCAGGATTTAGGATTTTAGATTTAACATTTGTTCCCTTCTGATAGATGATTTTGATCTTTGTTGTTCATTTAAGGCTATACAACATATCCAGTTAGCTCTACAGGGCAATGAAAATTTACTAAAGTTTACACAATTCATACTTACAATAATATGGCATTTGAAGCCCAGTCAATGGAAAAGGAGAATAGAGACTACCCCATCTCAGCTTTCGCTCAACCTACATGTCATCATCCATTGTTTAAATTATTCCTGTTTAAAATTTCTTTGTTTTTATCTGTTGCCCTTAGACAGCATGAATATGGTGAAATGTAAGCCATCAATCTAAATCTAAATCTAAATATCTACTTTCCTGGCTGTACAATGTTGCAGTACTAAATGATGCTGGAGAAAATAGTAAATTGGTTTGATGCAAATTCTTGGTCTCTAATCTCAACTTTCTTTCAAGGTTACCTAGTAACATTTCTTCCTTCCTCTCCTTATAAAAACTATTTTAAGCCTCATTCACTGTCTTGTTATCACTACCCATCTGTTTCTTCATTTAACTTATTCACCTCATGCTGCGTGGTACTTCTAAGAGAATCCTTCCAATTTGCTTGCATGTCTCCTCTAATCATACTTGCTCATCACCTTCCTCCTCCTTTCCACATTTCTGCAGAACGCAATGGAGGAAATGACCATCTCTGCTATAAGGAGCTGTTAACACACATATTCTCTTAATCTTGACATCTCAGAGTTGTCACATGAGGATTGTCACTTGAGGTGTTTCCAGCTCACCCCAAGTGCTCTCTCATGATGACTGTTTATCTTGCTTGTCTCCTAGCTTTAACCTTACCCTCTTTAGTACTTCTTTCCAATAATGAATGAAATGAAATGAAATTTCATTCTTTCCAGTAATGAAAAATGTTGTTTTCACATTAAAAATAAAATGGTTTCCTTTGACATTCACCTGCAAAAAATGGCCAGATTTATTTAAAGAGGTATTTTTATTCTCATTTTTCAGTGTCCATCACTCTCATTCACTCTTAAATTTGATACAATTTTATTTTTACCTCATTGATCTTTGAAATTATTAAAGTCGATGATGGCTTTATGATTACTATATTCAATGGTCACACCAATATCTGCTACTTTCTGAAATATCCCTTCTCATTCCTTTGGTTTCTTTGTCATTACCATGTGTTTTCTCCTATCTATATTTCTTGATTCTTCTGTCTTTGTTTTTTGGTCTTTGTTTCTGTTTTTTGATGGGAGGGGCTCAACTTCATTAAAAAGTTCTTTATATTTTGCTATTTCATAATATTTTTTCAGCCCTCAAGAGCTCTTATTTTACACTCAAAGCTGCATGTAATTTTATTCTCATATGCTAATACCTTACAATTTCATCTCCAACCCAGATCTGCTTTCTAAATAAATAAATCTCTCACTTTAATATCCCCTAAGCTATTTCATTCACTACATTCCATGGGACTCAGTCAATAAATCTGCATTTCTAAAGTCAAATTGCTAAACCAACTATTTCTTTGTTTCTTAATTACAGTAAATGATATCACCATGAATCTTAATTTTCTAAATCATAATAGTACTTGGAATGCTTCAAAGTCACTTTTGTTTACCTAGGATATTTCCTATTCATCTTACCAAGGTTATTGTTATACATTCATTTTACATTAGGAATCCTTCCAGGGCTTCACTTTCCTGACCTCTTATTACAAGTTATATATCTCTGTTTCATTCAGTAATCTATATTTTTCAAAAGACTGTAAGTACAAATAATCCTCAATTTACAATGGGTAATGACCAGATAAAGTCTTTGCAAGTTGACAATATCATAAATTGAAAATATATTTAGTATAACTTCCATATTAAACCCCATAGTTTAGATTAGTCCACATGGCTGCCACTGATATCTTAGCATTTTAAAAGAGTATCAGACTATGTAGTAGTAATCAAAGAAGAGATCAAAGTTCAAATTGTGAAGTATCGTTTCTCCTGAATGTATATTGTTTTTGTATCATAGTACAGCTGAAAAATCATTAGTCCCTGTTGTAATCCAGGGACCATCTGTAATGTGATGGATGTGTTTTGCTCTTGTGTCTTCAAACTTACTTTAATATTAACATTGCCACTTAAAAGTGGTTGTTGAATATTTTTAAAGGTATCAGAATTGATAAAGATAAGGCAAAAGTAAAAATTAGAGGAAATCATCAAAACAGTCTTAAAAAAGAGAACTGTATAATCTATAAACACAAAAAATTTACCTCTCATACTCAGTATTAACCATTTTAAACTAAGATAATTTTTAAAAGAAAGTAATGTCTCAAAACATTATCATTATACAAATGTTTTCATAATAAAAATTATGACAAGTATTATAGCAAACTTCCCACATATTTATGGTTATCATTCTTCAAACTTATAAGAGATTCTGTCTTTCTTATAGATTTCATTCCCACAAGTTTCTCATTATGTTTTCAAAATAATGTTTTACAAGATTGTTTTGGTTAATGAGTTAGAGATATCAGTAAATTGTTTTAAACTCCAATTTCTCTCTCTCTCTCTCTCTCTCTCTCTTTCTCTCTCTCTCTCTCTCTCTCTCTCTCTCTGTGTGTGTGTGTGTGTGTCTGTGTGTAAAATAAATTTAAAAGAAGATATTATTTGGGGCAGACCAAGATTTATACTATTTTAAAAATAGGTTGTGTAAATTTTTCTCCTCTCCAAAGACATTCATGAGCACACAAGACAAGTGACCCATATCTCCGTTCCCACTACATAAACTTCATTCATGTTCTCACAGACAGCAATTATGTTATTCCTTATCATTTTCTTCTGCAGACAGAATAGGCTTAATTATGTTATGGCCTAGTCCCCATCTTGTTTATTATTTGGGTCTGGTTTTTGCAGAGTCCCTCCTGTTTTTTAAGCTTTAAACCAAACAGAATGGTATTTGGTATTTGAACAAAGCAGAGAAGTCAAATAGTTATTTGATAATAAAAAACATCCAAGTGATAAGATGAGAACTTGCATTTTAACAACTAAGTGTGAATGCTTTTGCCTTTTAAATTCTCTATTAAGGACCACACAGAGGCAATTTCTCTTCCCCTTGTTAAGCCATGCCTGAAAATGAGAGCGTTTGGGCTTTACAAACACTAATGAATGACTCATAGTAATAGTATACAATCTGCAGTCATAGTTCGCAGTGATTTTATCACTGTCACTCTTCTTGTTCACAGTCACATTCCACTGAAAGATATTTAAAGATTAATGATACAGTATTTCTGCAAGCTGATTGATTTCTCACCGACTCACTCTACTGGGTTGAGGTTGATATTTGTCCCTCAGTTTCCACCTACACCATAGAAACTAAAGAGTTTCTCAGTAGGGAACCCTGATGGCTCCTTGGCCTGGAGAGGGAGGGAGGGGAGGTATGGGTGGAGGGGAGGGGAGGGAAGGGGGAGGAGGAGAGGAGGGAAGGGGGAGGAGGAGGGGAGGGAAGGGGGGGAGGAGGGGAGGAGATGGAAATTTTTAAATATAAAAAAATAAACCATGAAAAAAAAGAACCAGAAAGCTGAATGAAAATGCATAATCATCCTTTCAGCATACAATATAACAATAAAAATTAAAATTTTTAAAAAAAGAGTTTCTCTTCACTTTTACCTCTAACATCTGACTTTTCACAGAATCTGTCCTTCTGCCCCCCACCCCACCATGCAATTGTTTTCAATTAATTGGCATTCTGTTCCACTCTTTCTTAAACTTTTCTCAACTTTCTAGTTGATGCCCTCATCGAATACAATACCCTGGCCTTCTGTGAACCAGACTCATTTATCTCTTTTTCTTGTCTATGAACCAGAAAAGAAAGGAACCAGAAAGGCAGAAGTTATGACCAGAGGTTGTTAAATGCCATGTTGCACTATCATGACTATCCTCTGATAAACAAAGCCTGAAGCAAACAGATGCCATAGACGTGAAAACACTGGACAGGATTGGTATACTCTGATAAACAATAAATGAGGAAGATTGAAGTTTGTCTTTGTACTTGCGTCTTCTTTTTCTCTTCTCTTCTGACTCCTGCCCTAGTCTTTCACTGCTTTTACATCTTCAGCCCAGATGCTCTGGTTCCCACTTAAACCCTTTTATCTGAAACAACCGTTTATACTCTGTACCTTTCTCCATCTATTTCTTACTTTATCTGTAGTACTTTACTATCCTCCCTGCTCCCAATGCCTTGAAATCAGTCCCAGAAGATAACTCATATTAAGATAGCATAATTCAGTGAGTCTTTGCTTACTAAATGAGGATGATGAAAAGATACTTCCTCATTTTCTTAACTACAAAATATGACATTTGAGATACTATGCAGGGACAATTTCAAGGGACAGATTTGAAGTCTTCTCCATTCATTTCCCACAGAATTTCTTGAGCTTTTGATACATTCTTTCTTCTTTCCTCTTTATTCATATCTATCAGATTCTATACCGTGTCAGACAGTGACAGAAAAAGACTTCTATAGTTTATGAAATATTTCCTGGAGACAACTCTCTTCTTTCCCTTCACTAATAAGGTGATTTTCTATGTTTGGCAAATGCTTAAGTGTCTGGACAAAGAGGCCTGTGTTATTAATTATGTATACATACTCAAGAGCCTCTGCAATAGGCTCTTGTTCCCAAAAGAACAAGTAAACCAGTAAAAGGATCACGTTGGTTAGCACTTAGGGGCAAATGGACATTTTGGGTTTTGTGCCCCTTTCAATACCACTCTCCCAGCAATACCCAATTAGTGTGCACTGCAAGGAAAGGCCAAATGCAGCCTCGCCTCTTCAGACCTCTGCACAGCCCTTGTAGATCCACTCACCACTACACTAATCAAATCATTAGGCTGCACTCTGCAAGTTACATACATGCTAGGGATGGCACTTTATAATGTTAATGCCATGGATAAATCCAAACCCATTTGAAAACTGCTCGGATGCACAATTGAAAGCACTAAAGTTCAAAGCACATTTAATTATTTCCCATAAACACAATTCTGAAAGCTTTCTTTGTTTATTTAAAAAGGAAGAAAATCTATTTTCTCTCTGTTGTTATTAACTCAAATAATGGATGGGAGAAATTTTTAAATTTGCTCTTTTATTACCTCACCTTGGATTTTTCTAGCTCAAGATATGGCTTATTTAGCACCAATTACAAAAATTTAAAAATGTAAAAGTCATACAAATTATCCAAACAGGGTTTTTGAAGGAAAAAAATTGATGGTATTATGCACAACAATTCCTCTTTAGTGACGAATTAAATGGGCTTATTTTATAGACTGTCACCCATTGCTTTTAAAATTACTTCTATTTTTATACTTGCTATGAATCACTATTAGTTATCCATCCCCTTTTCTGTCTCGAGGCCTCTTTTCTCCCTTAGGCTCACACCTACACATTCATTACAGTCCACAATGTTGGAAACTAAGTGATCATTCGTTGTAGTTGCTAAGGCCAGTGCTCCTGATACTTCTGAGTCATAAGGAGGCAGCTAGAGGTGCTACAATTTTTCCTGCCCATCTGCCTAATTACTGACCAAGCACTACATCAGAAATTACAATAAATAATCATGCAAAAGAAGCCAAAACTATCAATTCTCTTCTGAGAGAGTAAGTAAGTAGGCAGGAATTATGGAACATGCTTCCTTTGGGTTTTAATGGGATATTTGTAATTAAATGATGAGTTTTTGAAAGGTAGCCAATGGTTTGTACCTGAACTCTGCAGCACATTTTGCAGCAACATTTTCAAGCACCCAGAAAAATGGAATGATATATTGCTGCAGTAAAAATGAAAATGCTAATGCACATATGAATAATGTTTTTCTTCTCTGAGCAGTATACACTAACTTGGGCTCTGTGGAATCATTTACTGATGCATGCCCTGATTTAACTCCAAATATCCTTTAAAATTAACAACCTATTTAACATTCCCACAAAGATTATGGCCAAAAAAGCAAATGTTATTGTCTCCCTTGAAGAAATATTCACTCAATTGGTCTAATCTGTTAGATTTGTAATCAAAATTAGAAATCTAGTATAAGATCTTATTTGACAAATAATTGACAAAAAACACAAACTCCATGGCTCATTTTTTTATCCCAATGAGATCAGCATGTACATAAACACATATCTCTCCAGTTTCACTATTTGTTTAATGGATGAGACTCAAGCTTTTGGTTTAGTTGGAGGCTTTGTGTATCCAGCCAGGCATAAATTGCTAGGGTTTTAGGAAGAACAGTTGTTTTGGGGGGGCAGATATAATTTTAATTGGTTTCTAGATTTTTACTTATTGTTTCCATAACTGTAATTCCTGAGATGATTAAAAAGTAGACTCCGAAGTGAGACATGGAGAGACCCCAGAGGAAAAAGTGGATCGAAAATACTGGATTGAAAGCAGTGGCACCAAATTCCCTTATGAGCCCTTTCTCTTTTCTTCTGCTTACAGAGTAATAGAAATCATTTAACTGTAGTGTGATAACTATTACATGCACTATAAAACTGACCAAATAGAAAAAGTCCATAATTTAATTGAATACTTTAAAAAATCTAATCTGCATTATGTGACCAATAAGTAGTTGACAAGATTCTCAATTTTCAAAAGAAAACACAAGTTCTACACTGAATTCTCACACTGCCTTTTTACCCTTATGACTTTGTCTTCTCAAATTACAAATAGAGTCTATTCCCTAGAGCTGAAAAAAAAAATCAAATGGTTCATACTTGTGAAGAAGTAAACACAAAAGGACCTAAGGATAAAGCAATCCACAAACCAGAATCCTTTGTTTTCTAATGTACCTAAAAGCTCAGTTTACTGTTACCAGATATGAAAGTATAAAGAGGTAGATAAAGCAGTTCATTATTCATCACTTAAGGCAGTCACAAAAAGGACACATTTTCATTAATAGTGGGTTGAATTATTAGAAAACCTGAGCTACTCAATCCATATTCAGTGCTTGCTCTGTTCTGCTCTGCTAAGCGAATGCTGCGGAGGTGGGTAGATTGCTGTTAAATAAGATTCCATTTGAGAGCCTATTTTTCTGAGCCCCAACCAGGAACACAAAACTTCAGAGGCAGTTAATTTTGATCATCTTTTTTAGCAATACAAAGTTTCGAGTTTAGCCCAGAGTTTTCAGGTATCTTTAAAATGTATCACATCTAACAGCAGCTTTTAGCAATTTTGAAACAGAAAATTGTTCCCTTATAGTTTTCAAGAATGTGTTGCCCCCTAGTATAATATTTGTGATAGTTAATATAGATTCTTACTTGAAAGAATCTAAAGTCACTGAGGAAATAAGTGTGGTTATATTCATGAGAGACTTTTGTAGTTTGCATTTATTGATATGGGAAGACCCACCCTAAATATGAATGGTACCATTCCATGGACTATGGTCCCTGCACTGAATAAATGGGAGACTGTGAGCTGAACTCAAATACTTTTCTTGGCCTGAATCTTAACTATGGACCAAGTGAGTTCAGCTGTTCATTCTCCTGTCACCAAGACCTATCTGCCATAAGGGCTATAAATGAAATTGTGAACCAGTAGCTTTCAGGGTGTCAGAATAGTGCAATGCAAACTGATAGCGAGGAAGGTATTGGTGTTCTTATCCAGCTGTGAACACTATGAACTACGAACCCAGCTACAAGGAAAATGTGCTTACATGTGCTATAGTGGTGTGACTGTAATGGTGGTAGCCAATCACTCTATGATTGCATTTAAGGCTTGTTCCTCAGGAGAGAACCCATACCTTTTACTGTATAACTGTTCACTTCGCATACCTGGGGAAGTCCCCTGAGGCAGGAAGCTTACTATGTTGTTTAGCTAAACTGTCATAGCATTTAACTGGCTTCTTGATATTTATATTTATACCAATAGACAAACGATATTACATTTAGGCCAATAAACAAATCAACAAAGACTCTAAGCACCAATCAGAGAAGCTTCTCTTTGCTGTGAATAGCAGCTAAATAAAAGATCCAGGGTTACCAATGATACTCCAAATAAATGATGGTTGAGGGTTCACCTTTAAACAAAACAATTTATGCCATTCCCTCTAAGGCTCAGGGAATATTGTAGAAAGAGTATGAGAGCCAGAAGAAAGGGAGAAAGGCTGCGAAATACCATCCACTAGACACAACACAGCCATTATAATAATCAAATCATAGCAATTGAGGTTATTGACATTTGACCTGCATGGGATCAGCCCTGCCCACACAGTCAGCCATGAATGCAGAGAGGTTCATTGGGCCCTATCACTCCCTGATGAACTACTGGATTCTGATAAATTGTGAAAGAGAAGGGCATGAGCTGACCACACGCCAATGAATAGTTCCAAACTCATGGTCACACAAATGACACTGGTCAAACACAATGAATCACTAACACAATATAAGAAAATGAATGTAAAAAAGAGATTAGTAGGAAAGAAAAGGAGTGGAAAGAGGAGGTAGGAAGATGAGAGA
Source organism: Arvicola amphibius (assembly GCF_903992535.2). Taxonomy (NCBI): domain Eukaryota; kingdom Metazoa; phylum Chordata; class Mammalia; order Rodentia; family Cricetidae; genus Arvicola; species Arvicola amphibius. The sequence continues at coordinate 70,605,794 of NC_052065.1, forward strand.
GAGTGAAGAATTTGAGCAATCAGAATTCAATATAACATAAATAAAATTAGCAAAAAAAATGTAAATTCAAACAATTCCAAAAAATGTGGGCCCATAGAAATGGCTCAGCAGTTAAGAACACTTGTTGCTTTTCCAGAGGTCACAAGTTTAGTACTTAGTACTCTTGTAGGGTAGCTAACAATATCATATAACACCAGCTTCAATGGTTTTGACATCCTCCTCTCGTCTCCAAAGGTATACACATAGATTGTACACATACACACACACACATACACACATACATGCACGCATGCATATGCACAAAAAAAGGCAGAGAAAGACACAAAGAGAAATAAACAAAAATAAATCTATAGGAACAAAAAATGTGAGCCAAAATAAACACATCCTGTCTTAAATAGTTGTAATCAAGAATTTGGTTACAATGAGAAATTAGCATAGCATGCTTGCTTTCTCCTTATCCAATTCCCTGTTTTCACATCTTTTCCTCATTTTCATAGTATTTCTACTTTAATATTCTCTCATTAGAGTCCCTTTTGGAATTTATGTTACAAAGTCTGACAGTTTTACAATGAATCATTTCCTTTTTTGAATAATTATTTTTCTTGTTATGTCTTCTAGACTATTGGCAGTGCCAGTTGCATGCAGGTCATGTGCCAGAAACTTCAACTGTTTTGAGTTCAGAACTTACCTCAGTTCTTACTACTATTGGAAGGAATAATAGTTGTGGTAGAGATATAAATACTTTATTCCTTATCCTTTATTTCTGGTAAATACACTATAATATTAACCCATCGTGTATAAACTCTTTCCTATATTTCCTACAGACCATCATTCTATGAATCTTCATAATTCCATGTATTTCCATACTAACCCATTCTATCTCTTATTATAGTTTCCCCCCACTCTTAAAATCTTAATATTACTATTTTAATCTAGCTACTTATTACGTGTAATTTCAAGCTGTTATGGTTTACAACTTGAGAGTTTCATAACACATTTGCTTACTTGCTCAACCTTCACAGATGACTTTGATTGAAACAAGAACTAATTTAAAATAAAACAAAGAGAAACTTTGCTAGTACTTTCTAATCATTTTCTTTGGGCAAGTTTTGACTGAACTCCTCAATATAAAGAAGATGATGTACACTGAATATTATTTTAGTCACTTTTATATAAGGGTAATATATGACATACCCTGAATCATAAATCATGATCCCTTATAAATAACAACAGTTGAGATAAAACAGAATATGTCTATGTGTGTTCATTTATTTCCTTATATTTTTCTCCCAATTTTCCTTTCTTGTTGTGACTCTCCATCACTAGTAATACTAATAGTAGCCATTCCCTCAAAGTACAGTATCCTAAAGTTCAAGTGATTTGAGTCAACTGTCCTCAAGAGTAGGGGAATTACACCCAAAAGCCTTACCTATCTGGTCTCCAATTCACATCAACCCATTGAATGGATTGGTCAGTCAGACAGTATCCCAAAACACATAATCCTCTCTAAGGTTTATAGAAAAATCTATAAGAGGGACACTTAAGCAACAATCTGGTTCAAGAGTCAGAAAATCCTCAAATCCAATGATGCATACTGCCCTACATTACTGCAATGATAACAAGACTTGAATCAAATACCAATGTTCTTCGTCATGGAGTAGTTGCATTTTTATTCCTTTTATAATGATTTGATGACTCTTCCAAAGTTACACAGCATAATTTCTTAAGAACTAAAAGCATTCTAAAGAAACCACAGTGGCTCTGTTTTAAACTCTAGTTTTCCTAAGTAATCTAAAGATTATGCCTAAAAACCGAGAAGTAATAGTCTAGCCTAAAACCTACTAATAAGTGTTATACACCACATTAGTTGACATAGTGGATAACATAGTACCATCTTCAAGAAATGTCAATGAATTAACATTAAAGACCTTCTGCTGGGATTTAAGCAGAGCATTGTTACAGGTAATGTCAGCCTTGGCTATGTGAAACTTTGTCTAAAAGAATCACACAATAAAAATTGATTTAATACATAATCCAGTCTCAAAGATGTCCTAATAATAAGGAGATCACTGGCAATATATGCCCACTAGTGCAAGAGTAACATGACTAATATGGGAGCAACCAAACACTTTCTGATTGGATTTAATGTGTGATCCACAGAATGTAAACCTGACACCATTATCAGATTCAAAATATTGTGGCCAATTAGACAAAAGGCCCAAAGGGAAAACATACTACCATTATTCTACTAAATAGACACAGTATAAAACCAACTCTTAGTGACTTATTCCTATATCCATAAATTAGTGCATCTCTCAACCCCCATCATTAAAACTTCATCTTGCAGTAGGTAGCAATTAACATAGAGACCCATGATCAGTCAATGTGTAGAAACTAAAGACTGCAGAATGCTCAGCCTGAAATGGGACATCTATATCACACCTCACCTGCCAAAGCTCAAGGATCATTGTGGAGGAAATGGTGAAGATATTGTAAGATCAAGAGGTAGTGCATAACTAAAGAAACACTCATTCTTGACCATAATAGGGCACTTGCACAATCTACCCACAGTGATTATGGCAGCAAGAAGAAGACAAGCACAAGTTAAACGAGACAAAATCCCGGCATAGGGCAGGGGTAGGCATGAAGCCCAACCCCTAGCTAAGGTGATATTGGCAACTGATAGCTGTTTGTGAAAGGAGGGAATCAGTTGTCTTGGATAGTATGACCCTAAAAGACAACCCTCCACCCCAAGAGTATTTGGAAACTACAAATTGGACTTGCTGGAGTTAACATAAATAATTGATTTTCTGTAGGGAGGTGGGGATGGATAATGGAGTATTTTGGGGAGTGGTGAATTTGATCAAAACATGTTTTTTAAACATAAAACAAAGAAAACCAGCTTACAAACCACAATCCCAGAGGTCTGAGAATTCCTGCAAGGGAGTGTGGGCTCCTTCAGATTGTGCTGTGAGGTTCGCTGTGTGACATTCCATCCCGCCCTGCCCCCACCTTGGCCCTTTTGTCCCGGCAGCATCCCTGGGCTGCCAGGTATCCCTGATCCTGTGCAGTGGAGTTCCATCTGGACTGGTGAGTGACTGTGACCCTGGGGCAACCTGCCCTGGAAGAGAGCACAGACCCCCTCCCCCAGCTCCTTCTGCAGGCTTGTCTTTGTTTCTTATGTCCCTGCCTCTCCCAAGCCTTCCCTAGTGTATTCAGGTGTCCTGCTCCTGTACTAAGGCCATCCACCCAAAGGGGTCAGACTCTGGCCTCCAGGCAGGTCTGAGGATTCCTGCAAGGGAGTGCAGGCTTCTTCAGATTGTGCCTCAAGGAATAGCTCCTGCTCTGGCACTGAGGAGATCCAACCAGATTCAGTCACAGCAAAGATTGGTCTAAGACACCAAGCACCTCCCAGCTCCATTTGAAGGAAAAGATGGGCAGGCGCCAATGCAAGAACTCCTCCAACAACATAAAAGGCATCATGACATCACCAGAATCCAGACATCCAGAAACAACAAGAATTGAATACCCTACTCCAAAAGATATAGAAGAAACCGACCTTAAACAGTACTTTATGAAAATAATAGAGGACCTTAAACAGGAGGTAAAAAACTGCCATAAAGAAATGGAGATGACAAACAAAAAGGTAGACGAAATAAATAAATCTCTCAAAGATACCCAAGAAAAACAAGAAAAACAAGAAAAAGCAATCAAACAGGTAAGAGAAACATTTCAAGACCTGAAAAATGAAATGGAGGTAATGAAGAAAACACAATCCAAGGGAAGACTGGAAATGGAAATTCTGAGTAAACGAACAGAAACTACAGAGACAAGTATTACCAACAGACTACAAGAGATGGAAGAAAGAATCTTGGACTCTGAAGATACTATAGAGGAAATAAATTCACAGATTAAAGAACAAAACAAATCTAACAAATTCTTAACACAAAACATCCAGGAAATCTGGGACACCATGAAAAAACCAAACATAAGAATAATTGGGGTAGAAGAAGGAGAAGAATTACAACTCAAAGGCCCAGAAAACATATTCAACAAAATTATAGAAGAAAACTTCCCCAACCTAAAGAAGGATGTTCCTATGAAGGAACAAGAAGCCTACAGAAGACCGAATAGACTGGATCAAAAGAAAGCATCCCCATGCCATATAATAATCAAAACACAAAACATACAGAATAAAGAACAGATATTAAGAGCTACAAAGGATAAAGGTCAAGTAACATATAAAGGGAAACCTATGAGAATTACACCTGATTTCTCAAAGGAAACCATGAAAGTCAGAAGAGCTTGGATAGATGTGCTACAGACACTAAGGGAACATGGATTCAAGCCTAGACTACTATACCCAGCAAAGCTTGCATTCACCATCAATGGAGAAAACAAGATATTCCAGGACAAAAACAGATTTAAACAATACGTAGCCACAAATCCAGCCTTGCAGAAAGTAATAGAAGGAAAATCACAAGCCAAGGACTCCAACAATGCCAACAATAACTCAGGCATCTAGCGACTCTTCACCAGCACAACTAGAAGAAGGGAAACACACAAACTCTATTACAAAAAAAATGACCGGAGTTAACAACCACTGGTCTAATATCACTTAATATCAATGGACTCAATTCACCTATAAAAAGGCACAGGCTAAGCTCACTATGAGCCTTGTCAGTTTGGTTGCTCACCTTCCTGGACTTAGGGGGAGCTGGGAGGACCTTGGACTTAACATAGTGAAGGGAACCCTGATGGCTCTTTGTCTTGGAGAGGGGTGAGGTGGGGGTATGGGTGGAGGAGAGGGGAGGGAAGGGGGAGGAGGAGGGAAAGATGGAAATCTTTAATAAAAAAATGAACAAAAAAAAGGCACAGGCTAAGAGATTGGATACAAAAACAGGATCCAACATTCTGCTGTTTACAAGAAACACATTTCAACCACAAAGACAGACACCTACTCAGAGTAAAGGGTTGGGAAAAGGTTTATCAAGCAAATGGACCTAAGAAACAAGCCAGTGTGGCCATACGAATTTCTAAGAAAGTCGACTTCAAACTAAAATCATTCAGAAGAGATGCAAAGGGACACTTTATACTCATAACAGGAAAACTCCTTCAGAATGAAGTCTCAATCCTGAATATCTATGCCCCTAATATAAAAGCTCCCACTTATGTAAAAGAAACACTTCTAGAACTCAAGGCAGCCATCAAACCACATATACTAATAGTTGGAGATTTCAACACTCCTCTCTCACCAATCGACAGGTCAATCAGACAGAAACCTAACAGAGAACTGAAAGACTTAATGGAGGCAATGAACCAAATGGACTTAACAGACATCTATAGAACATTCCACCCAAATAGGAAAGAATATACCTTCTCCGCGGCTCATGGAACCTTTTCGAAAATTGACTATATACTTGGTAACAAAGCAAACTTCCACAGTTACATAAAAATATTAGTAACCACTTGTGTCTTATCGGATCACCATGGATTAAAATTAGAAATCAACAATAATGCTATCCCCAGAAAGCCCACAAACTCATGGAAACTGATCGGTCAACTACAGAACCACACCTGGGTCAAGGAAGAAATAAAGAAAGAAATTAAAGTCTTTCTTGAATTTAGTGAAAACAAAGACACAACATACTCAAACCTATGGGACACAATGAAGGCAGTGCTAAGAGGAAAGTTCATAGCACTAAGTGCCCACTTAAAGAAAATGGAAAAAAAAACTCATTGGTGACTTAACGGCACACCTGAAAGCTCTGGAAAAAAAAGAAGCAGACTCACCTAGGAGAAGTAGAAGACTGGAAATAATCAAAATGAGGGCAGAAATCAACAAAATAGAAACACAGAAAACAATCCAAAGAATCAATGAAACAAAAAGCTGGTTCTTGGAGAAAATCAACAAGATTGACAAACCCTTAGCCAAACTAATCAAACGGCAGAGAGAGAACATGCAAATTAATAAGATCAGAAATGAAAAGGGGGACATAACCACAGACACAGAGGAAATTCAGAGAATCATTAGATCTTACTAAAAACGCCTGTATGCCACAAAATTGGAAAATGTAAAAGAAATGGACATTTCTTTAGATAAATACCATATGCCCAAGTTAAACCAGGACCAGGTGAACAATCTAAATAGTTCTGTTAGTCGCCAAGAATTAGAAACTGTTATAAAAAACCTCCCTACCAAAAAAAAAAAAAAAAAAAAAAACAAACAAACCCAGGACCAGATGGTTGCAATGAAGAATTCTACCAGAACGTCCAAGAAGACCTAATACCTATACACCTTAAGGTATTTCATAACATAGAAACACAAGAGTCACTGCCAAATTCCTTTTATGAGGCTACAGTTACCTTGATACCTAAACCACACAAAGACTCAACCAAAAAAGAGAATTACAGGCCAATCTCACTCAAGAACATAGATGCAAAAATTCTCAATAAAATACTGGCAAACCGAATCCAAGAACACATTAGAAAAATTATCCACTACGATCAAGTAGGCTTCATCCCAGAGATGCAGGGCTGGTTCAACATATGAAAATCTATCAATGTAATCCATCATATAAATAAACTGAAAGAAAAAAAACTATATGGTCATCTCATTAGATGCTGAAAAATCATTTGACAAAATTCAGCACCCTTTTATGATAAAGGTCTTGGAGAGATTAGGGATACAAGGGTCATTCCTAAATATAATACACGCTATTTACAGTAAGCCGACAGCTAACATCAAATTAAACAGAGAGAAACTCAAGGCAATCCCACTAAATTCAGGAACACAACAAGGCTGTCCACTCTCTCCTTATCTCTTCAATATATTGCTTGAAGTTCTAGCAATAGCAATAAGACAACATAAGGAAATCAAGGGGATTCGAATTGGAAAGGAAAAAGTTAAACTTTCGTTATTTGCAGATGATATGGTAGTGTATATAAGCGACCCCAAAACCTCCACCAAAGAACTCTTACAGCTGATAAACTCCTTCAGTAACGTGGCAGGATACAAGATCAACTCCAAAAAATCAGTTGCCCTCCTATACATAAAGGATAAGGAAGCAGAGAGGGAAATCAGAGAAGTATCACCTTTCACAATAACCACAAATAGCATAAGATATCTGGGAGTAACTCTAACCAAGGAAGTGAAGGATTTATTTGACAAGAACTTTAAGTCTTTGAAGAAAGAAATTGAAGAGGATACCAGAAAATGGAAGGATCTCCCTTGCTCTTAGATTGGGAGGATCAACATAGTAAAAATGGCAATTCTACCAAAAGCAATCTATAGATTCAATGCAATTCCCATCAAGGTCCCATCAAAATTCTTCACAGATATTGAGAGGACAATAATCAACTTTATATGGAAGAACAAGAAACCCAGGATAGCCAAAACAATCTTATACAATAAAGGTACTTCTGGAGGCATTACCATCCCTGACTTCAAAATCTATTACAGAGCTACAGTATTGAAAACAGCTTGGTATTGGCATAAAAACAGAGAAGTCCACCAATGGAATCGTATAGAAGACCAGGATCTTAAACCACAAACCTACGAACACCTGATTTTTGATAAAGGAGCTAAAAGTACACAATAGAAGAAAGAGGGTATCTTCAACAAATGGTGCTGGCATAACTGGATGTCAACCTGTAGAAGAATGAAAGTAGATCCATATCTATCACCATGAACTAAACTCAAGTTCAAATGGATTAAAGACCTCAATATTAATCTGAACACACTGAGCTTGATAGAGGAGAAAGTGGGAAGTACTCTACAACAAATGGGCACAGGAGACCGTTTTCTACGTATAACCCCAGCAGCACAGACATTAAGGGCAACATTGAATAAATGGGACCTCCTGAAGCTGAGAAGCTTCTGTAAAGCAAAGGACACTGTCACTAAGACACAAAGGCAGCCTACTGACTGGGAAAAGATCTTCACCAACCCTGCAACTGACAAAGGTCTGATCTCTAAAATATATAAGGAACTCAAGAGACTAGACTTTAAAATGCTAAGTAACCCAATTAAAATTGGGGCGCTGAACTGAACAGAGAATTCTCAACAGAAGAAGTTCAAATGGCCAAAAGACACTTAAGGTCATGCTCAACCTCCTTATCTATCAGGGAAATGCAAATCAAAACAACTTTGAGATACCATCTTACACCTGTCAGATTGGCTAAAATCCAAAACACCAAGGATAACCTTTGCTGGAGAGGTTGTGGGGTAAGGGGTACACTCATCCATTGCTGGTGGGAATGCACACTTCTGCAACCACTTTGGAAAACAGTGTGGTGGTTTCTCAGGAAATTCGGGATCAACCTACCCCAGGACCCAATAATTCCACTCTTGGGAATTTACCCAAGTGATGCCCAATCATACTACAAAAGCATTTGCTCAACTATGTTCATAGCAGCATTATTTGTAATAGCCAGATCCTGGAAACAACCTAGATGCCCTTCAGTGGAAGAATGGGGATGAGGAAACTGTGGAATATATACATGTTAGAATACTACTCAGCGGTAAAAAACAATGACATCTTGAATTTTGCATGCAAATGGATGGAAATAGAGAACACTATTCTGAGTGAGGTAACCCAGACCCAAAAAGATGAACATGGGATGTACTCACTCATAATCGGTTTCTAGCCATAATTAAAGGACATCGAGCCTATAATTCGGGATCTTTGAGAAGATAATAAGAAGGTGAACCCAAAGAAAAACATATAGTAATCCTCCTGGATACTGGAAGTAGACACGATCGCTGGGCAAAAATTGGGAACTTGAGGGTGGGGCGAGACAGGGCCAAGGGAAGATGGGGAGAGAAAAGCGTGAAGGGGAGATTGGGGGGAGCTCGGAGGAATGGGATGCTTGGGATACAGGAAGGGTGGATATGGGAGCAGGGAAGCATATATCTTAATTTAGTGAGCCATGTGAGCGTTGTCAAGAGACTTGACTCTAGAGGGGTTCCCGGGTTTCCAGGGAGATGCCCCCAGCTAGTTCCTTGGGCAGCTGAGGAGAGGGAGCCTGAAAAGGCCAGTTCCTATAGCCATACTGATGAATTTCTTGCATATCATCATAGAACCTCCACCTGGCAATAGATGAAGAAAATGACTGAGCCCCACATTGGAGCACCGGACTGAGCTCCCAAGGTCCTGATGAGGAGCAGAAGGAGGGAGAACATGAGAAAGAAAGTCAGGACCGTGAGGGGTGCGTTCACCCATGGAGACGGTGGAACAGAACTAACGGGAGATCACCAAATCCAGTTGGAATGGGACTGATGGAACATGAGACCAAACTGGACTCTCTGAATGTGGCCGAAGGTGGAGGCTGACTGAGAAGCCAAGGACAATGGCACTGGGCTTTGATTCTTCTGCATGGACGGGCTCTGTGGGAGCCTTCTCATCTTGGTTGATCACCTTCCTGGACCAGGGGGGAGTTGGGAGGACCTTGGTGTTAACATAGAGTAGGGAACCCGGATGGCTCCTTGGCCTGGAGAGGGAGGGAGGGGGATATGGGTGGAGGGGAGGGAAGGGAAGGGGGAGGAGGAGGGGAGGAGATGGAAGTTTTTAAATATAAAAAAATAAAGCATATAATAAAAAAGAAAGGAATGTTAAAAAAATCCCACAATCCCAGAGAATTTAGACAACAATGAGAACACTAAGAGACACTTACATAGATCTAATCTACACGGGAAATAGAAAAAGACATGATCTCCTGAGTAAATTGGGAGAATGGGGACCTTGGGGGAGGGTTGAAGGGGAGAGGGTAGAGACAAGGAGGGAAGCAGAGAAAAATGTAGAGCTCAATAAAATCAATAAAATATGTTTTATGAAACTCTCAAAGAATTAATAAAATATTGCTTAAAAGCATACAAGAGCACCAGAAAGTACTGTCTCAAATTCCACCAGATAGATATTTAACATCTACCAAAAAAATTTTATAAATACTCAAGCTGTGGCACATTTACAACTGGTGAGAGGGGCCAATTTTAAATTAGTTAAAATAGACACTTGTTTACTTGGTATAGTTTCAAGAGGAATAGAGAAAGCATACATATCACAAACTGCCTTCTTCACTAGTGGTTAAAATTTAATTTTTATGAACTTACTTATTAATATGTATTTTTATTTTATGTGGATGAGTCAGCATATATGTATGTGCACCACATTCATATCTGGTGCCTGAGAAGCCCTAAAAGGGTTATTAAATACCATGAATATAGAGATACTGACAGTTTTGAGTCATCATGTGGGTGCTGGGAAGTGAACCTGGGTCCTCTGTAAGAGAAGCATGTTGTGAAATATTAGTTTAAGATGTGTTACATTCATTTATGCTGTGGAATATTTGTTTAATGATACAAACATCTCTTGCATTTTTTATGTTGCATTTGTTTAACTCTGTGAAGCTATATTACTTTTCCTGCCTCAAGCACCTGATTAGTCTAATAAAGAGCTGAACAGCCAATAGTTAAGCAGGAGAAAGGCTATGGAGGGCTGGCATGCAGAGAGAATAAGTAGGAGGAAAAATCCATGGAAAAGGAGAGAAGCAAGAAAAGGAGAAGGAGAGAATGGCAAGGGCCGGCCACCCAGTCACACAGTCCACCATGAGTAAGAAGGAAAGAAAGTTGTATGGAACAAAGAAAGGTAAAAAGCACAGAGGCAAAATGTAATTAAAGAGAAATGGGATAATTTATGTTAGGAAAGCTGACTAGGAACAAGCCAAGCTAAGTAGCAAGTGCTCTTAATCGATGAGAGCCATCTCCAAAGCCTTTTTTTTTTTGCAGAGTTCTCAATTGAAGTTTTGGTTTTTCACAGTTTTCACATTTTCAAATAAAAATATAATTATTTCTTAGATAGTCCAATGGTTAATCTTTCTGAAATAATCAGTTGTTAATCCTTCAGTAATTTATTTGCTGTATATGCAAATCTGGCCTTGGTTAAAGAGCCACAATATATAATTGCAAAGGGCCCCTATAGAAAAATTGCCACATCAGAGAATAAAATAAAAGATTCAGGGAGAAAACTGTCCCTACTTCATATATCATAAATTAACCTTGCCGATAGACATGATGAGATACAAGCAAAATTCTTATAAAAGCAGAATAAGAGTGGAGGTAAGAACATTAATGTACTAAATGAAGAACTCTTACATTGCAGATAGAAGAGAATGCAGAGTTAGTACAAAGTGACATGATAGAGATTTGATATGGTGGTATTGGGTTCCTTTATTTACCAATTTCAATATAAGGACTTTTAAGAGGTTAAATGAGGCACCTCAGTTTAAAGTTTGTCATTTAAGAATTCTAGAGAGAATTGGAAATTTGACAGACGTTGTAAAGATTTTCAATTTCCTATACAGTTGAATATCCAGATACAGGAAAAGAAAAAACATATAAAAGCATCAGATTGCTAATGACAAAATATCTAATGGCTCACATGAAAGCTGTAATTCAACCGTTTTTTTACATGAAGACAGAGAGGTCATTCAGACTAAGAATTAAAATTGCTACCAAACTGTCACACTTGAAGCAAACCTTTTAGAGCAAGTATGATTATAATCTATGTAATAGTGTTGGGAAAATAACTACCTCTATACCTCCAAAATGGAGAGTAGGAAATGGCCTGTGGTTTCCTTGATTATACTGTAACAACCTAATGGCAAAATCGGCCTTGAAAGTTGAGTTTCACTGTTCTGAGTTATACTGGTTTAGCAAAGGTTTTAAACGTAATGCTACAGTGAATTCTCTTAAGGCTAAAAAGAGCTTGCTAAGAGGCACTGAAGAGTTTGATGATAATTTAGGATAGTGATGGTCATTAAATATGGTCTTTAAAAACAGCATTAAGAGTGAACTTCTGGGTAAGATACGGCCTGGAAGCTGCTTCCATGTGCCCCAGTTAAGAAGAGTCAGTATAAGAACAAATAAGCTCTATTCCAGATAGAGAATGATAGATAACTGAAATTCATAAAGGTGGGTATAGAGCAACTGAAAGGGCTCCAGCAAATGGCAGCTGATATATTAAAAAGAAGCTAAGCTACATATTGTTCCACCAGCCCAGATCTCTAAGAGGGGAAGAGGAAGCAGGGGAACATCCAAAAGGTGAGCCTCATGAAAATAGACTTGCAGCCCTACCGTCAGTACAAGCCTTTACAAGCCTGAAATCCAGCTGCAGGTTTCGGTGAAGCTGATTCCCCCAGAGAACGCAGGAGTGGAGAAGAATCTCCTATGGATTGAGGGCAGCTGCCAGACAGCATCTTGAGAGTGATTGTATTGTTTAAAACTAAGCTACCCTGGGGGTCCAGAGAACAAGGAATAACCTTAAGTCAGAGAGCTTGAATTTAAATTACTAAGTCTCCTGACAGTTTCTATATTTTAAGACTCTAGAAAAAAGCTGCTACAACACTTGCTGTTTTTAACTCTTACACACCCTCCTTTTTCGTTTTGCTATGATTTTAACAAATGATTTAGCAATATTATTTCTATTTTAATTTTTTTATTCTTTTGAGATTATAATTACATAATATACCTCTTCCCTTGTTGGTCTCTCCCCCTGTGCCAGCAGAGTTCTATTCTGAAATGTTCTTACTTGTTTTTATAAGCCAAAATGTACTTCATTTTGTCTCTGGTAGCTTCATGTTATCACGTATTAGGTTGAGGTCTTTGAACTATTTGGAGTTGAGTTTGTACTAGGTGAAATGTAGGGATTTAGCTTTACACTGATCTGTGAGTCCACTTTTATGCCAGTCCCATGCTATTTGTGTTCGAATAACTCAATAGTATAACTTGAAGTCAAGTACAGTGATATATTCTGTAAAATTCTTTTTCTTCAGGATTGCTTTGCAATTCTTGGTCATTTGCGTTTTCATATAAATTTGACTTTTTATGACTGAATAATAGATTTGGTATTTTTATTAGGATATCATTGAATCTCTATATTGCTGTTGGTATGCTGGTCATTTTCACTGTATCAATTCTTTAGATCTGTAAGGGAGGTCTTTATATTCTTCTAGTTTCTGACTCCATTGTCTTTCTTTGTTGCCTTTAAGTTTATCTTGTAGAATAAAATTGTTTCCTTAGATTTATTCTCAGGTGTTTTATTCTTTAGGTTTCTACTGTGAATGCAATTATCTCCTTAATTTCTTTTACAGTTTGTTTTTATTGATATATAGGGATACTGTTAACTTTTCTTCCTTAATTTTGGAACCTGGAAATCTGTCTATAACATCCTTAGGTATATGCAAGATGGACTGTAAGTCAACACATGATAGATATACTTGCACATCCATGTTTACTGATGCACTATTCACAATAGCTAAGAAATGGACCTCGCCTAGATGTACATCACCAGATGAAAAAAATCATGGTGCACATAAACAATGTAAATTTTTCAGCAGCTTAAGGAAAAATGAAATCAAGATATTTTCATTAAAATAGAATTAGTGAGCATTATGTTAAGTGAAATTAGCCAGGTTCAGAAAGACAAATACTGCATATTTCTGATTCTATGTGGATCCGAGATTTAAGTGAGTGTGTGTTGGGGGCAGGGAGAGGCAGGTAGACCATGCAAGTAGAAAGGGACTAGGAGATTAAAAGAAGACACCTTAAGGGAGGGATGTAGATGGAAATATAAAATAACTCATGTAAAATAAAGAAAAGAGGTTTACTTGGTGGGGGGGAGAAAGGTTATAAGTGAGAAAGGCATAGAAGGGGACTCAGTGGGTGAGAGATGAATAAGAATAAAGTATTGACAAATGTATGAAAATGCTACCCTAAAGCCATTTTGATTTGAAAATGAAAAAGCCATGCTAATTTGAAAATTTAAGTCATAGAATAAAATAAACCCCTATTGTTTTGAATTGATAAAATAATCTGTATCCTTTAGAAAAACTAAAAGATATTTAGTTTCCAAAATATAGAAAAATTGAGGCATATATTTAGCTTAAAATAAATGTGGTAATCCTTACCATGTATTGGACTAAAATAAATAATACCAAGATTTAACCATCCAATTAAGAGAAATTGTTATATGAGACACAAGAGTCAATTTAAAACAAAAGGAAAGACCTTACCATATCTGTTTCCTCAATAATTAGCTTCTAATAGAGCCCATAATTCTATGACTATGCTTGATCCTAATTATAAAAGGAGCAGAGAAAGAACTTTAACAACAAATCAATAAATTCTGGCCAAGTGACCAAGAATTTGTCCATTAAGTAAAATCAATCATCATTTAAAACTATAGTGCTCAGAATCTGGATATATATCTTGTCCTAGTAACAATAGGTGGCATTTAAAGGTGCTATTTCATCTTATCAGGATTTTTCTCCTACAGAAATAAATCATTGTAATAATATAGGACAAGTGATTACACATTTTAAAGACATTATACAATATTAACCTGAGGGGCTGATTTTTTTATATTTTAATTTCTTAAACAATGGTACAAATAAAAACCAATAATTTTCCTATTATGGTTAAGTGAAAAGTAACAATGAACCCTTTTAGTGGATATTTTTTGGTGCTTGTATTTGGGTCCTACTAGAGGTAAATTTTTCCATTCTCATAAAAAATATTAGAAAAAGCCAGGACTCAACAACAAATCTACACTTGGAGATTGGGCTGGAGAGATGCAGTGGTTAAGAGCACTGATTACTCTTCCAGAGGACTTGGGTTTGATTCCCAGAATCAGTTTGGCAACTAGCAGTCATCTGAAATTCCAGTTCCAGAGAATCCTATACGCTTTTCTGACTCTGTGAACACCAAGAACTCATGTAGTGTGAGAGATGAGCAAAGTGCCCATACATAAATTTTTTAAAAAATATCTATAAGTCACTGAAATTTGTGACTTTAAATGAGTGAACACATCTGAAAACTTTACTTCTGCATGCTTCAAAATAGGAATTACAACAGTAATTATAGGTTAAATAAAAATATCTTGCATATATCATTTTTCTAAGTGTATATTATTTATAAAAGCTAATGTATTTCATTGTGACATTTTTATACATGCACATAATGTAGTTTGGTAATAATCATCCCATTATCATTTCATAATCCCTTGCTCATTTTATCACCTTTCCTATCCCTAATAGTCTGTGTTTAACTTTTATGTTCATTTGTGTGTGTGTGTGTGTGTGTGTGTGTGTGTGTGTGTGTGTTAGTTTGGATAAATCAAGAAATCCATCATCCATTTCTTTTACATTTTACAACTTAATAAAGTGAAACATTCTCTTATAATATTCTATATTTCTTTGATGTCTGTTGTAAAGCTTCTGTGCTTATTTCTAATTATGTTAATTTGGATCTTCTCTTTCTTTCTATTAGTTGGGTCAGGTATCTGTTGACTTTTTTTAATCTTCTCAAAGAACTAGATTTATTGATTCTTTTCATTGCTATCTTCATTTTTATTTTATCAGTTTTTTTGGGCTGACTTTTATTGTTTCTTGCCCTTCACTGTTTTTGTTTTGTATGTGCTTTTCCAATTTCTTGAGATGCATCATTAAATCATTTATTTGTGTTCTTTTTGATTTTTTAATGTAGGCACTTTAGGGTTGTAAACTTCACTCTTAGAACTGCTTTTAATGTGTCCCAGAGACTTTATTTTTGAATTGCATTTTCATTTTTATTTAGTTACATGGATATTTTTACTTCTCAAACCCATTCATCATTCAGTGACTAGCTGTTTATTGTCTGTGAGATAATATTCTTGCTAGATAATAGTTTACTGTTGGTTTTAAATTTTATTGGACAATGGTCAGATAGGACACATGGGATCATTTTTCTTTTATTTACTAAATGCTTTGTGTCCCAGCATGTACTCAGTTTTATATTTTGGTTGTGATATAGCCTTTAACAGCTGAGCCATCTCTCCAAAGGTCCTGAATTTATTTCTCAGCAACCACATGGTGTCTCACAACCATCTTTAATGAGATCTGGTGCCCTCTTGTGGAGAAACCTGATCAGTCACCCTTATCAACAGACCATGAAACACAATATGAACAAGTTTAAGAGAACCGCCATATATGGGCTGTTCATGCATGCTTCCGCATTGCCAGGGCATAATTTTCACTCATTCATTCACTATATCTCTCCAGCCCAGCATGTATTCAATTTTATAGAAGTTTTTATATGCTGTTGAGTAGAATGTATATTCTGTGGTGTTTGGGTGGAATGTTACTTATAGATCTGCTAGGTCCATTTGATGGAAAATAGTTTAATTCTAAGGTTTCTCTATTTCTTTGTCAAGATGACCTATCTTTTGGATAAACTAAGGTGTTGAAATCACTGATTACTATGGGATTTTTGTTAGTCTATGCATTTAATTTCATTAGTATACTTTCTATGAAATTGGGTGCACTAGGATTTGGGGGCAAATATGTTAAGTATTGTGATATTTTCACAATTACCCGATTAATTGATACTTGTTAATAATGGCAGGTTCTTCTTTGTCTCTTTTGATTAGTTTTAGTTTGAAGTCTTTTTGTCAGATAGTCAGATGGCAATTTTTGTTTGCTTCTTGATCCCATTTGCTTGCAATACATTTTTTTTTCATATTCCATTTTAAGGTAGTCCCTATCATTAAAACTGAGTTTCTCAGAAATGTGTTCATCTTCCCTAGCAATTAGGGAAATGTAAATCAAAAACAATTTTGAGATTTCATCTTACCTCAGGCAGAATGGCAAAGATCAACAAAACAGCTGACAAAAGCTGGAGATGTGGGGAAAAAGGAACCTTCATTAACTGTTCATGGGTCTTAAAACTACTTCAGCCACTTTGAAAACCCATGTGGAGAACACTCCAAAAGCTAAATAGAGCTGTAAAATATGATCCATACTACTCCTCAGCATATTCAGGAATCGGCACCCTACTCCACAGATACTTGGTCAGAAATGTCCATTGTTGTCTTAGTCACATAGCCAGAAAATGAAACAACCTAAACATCTCTCAAGAGAGAAAAGGAGAATGAAAATTGTATTATATACACAATATAATACTGTTACTTTCTAAAGAAAAATGGAATCATAAAAGTTCTAGGTCAATGGATGGCCCTAGCAGAGATTGTATTGAATAAGGTGACATGGAAACTCAGATGCCCTGTGTTCTTTCTTATCCATAGTTCCTAGATCCAAATCTGCAGATGGGAGTATAAAACATGAAACAACTACAGGAACCAGGAAATTATACAGAGACCAATGATGGGAGTAGTGTAGGGGAGAATTAGCAAGATACAAGAGATATGAATTGGTAAGCAGAAAAATGGGAGGGAAAACTGCGAAGGAGGGAGGTCAGCACTGAAGAGAAAGTACAGGAATAAATATTATCAAGGTTATTTAATAAAGCCTCAAGGAATCATAGTATATTATAGTTATCTAAATTACATACAATATATAAAAGTATATGTGCACACACAAATGCATATTCATACATATATGTGTGTGTGTGTTGAGCACACACATGTTTTTGAGGAAGTTAAGTCACTTGGGCTGACAATGCTTCTAATAAGAAACATAGACTAACAAAAATCATATTACCAGGCACAAGAAACCTTTCAAATGATTAGACAGTGCACTCCAGATGATATTGCTATAGCCCTTGATGGCATCTTAAGGATTGAGGATGAGGCCCTATTGCTTAAGATATCACACACTTAGGACACTGGAGTCAGATAATTTGAGCTGATTTGACCTGGAAGCCTCTGTGGTGGTCTAGCTCCCATGGTTTCAGAAAATAGATGCAAGCTGCCCAAGGAGGGAAACAAATAGTCCAACCTAGCTGTAACACCTATGAACCACAACAACGACCAGAATGGCAAAATATTAATAAGGTTGTAATAACTGGTACTCACAGGTTAGTAGTAAACAACAGTTATCTAATTGGACTTAAGGCCCACTCAACAAGAGGGAAGTTATGCTCAGTGTTGGAAAGCTAGCCAGTTTCCCAGAGCTAGACAGGTCATGAACCTTAGAAAAGACTCTACTCCCACTACTTTACTAGACTAGCATCATTCCTAAATATGTTATAAATATTATCCTTACACCTACAGATAAATGTAGCTATTACCCTTTATCAACAAATCCCCTCTTTACAACCAATGAAGACCATCATAGAAAACCACAAGTAAACACAATGAGGATCTTAACCCAAATGGATACATCTATATCACAATTCCTGTATCTCAGGATCAGGGGACATTGTAGAAGAGGGAGCAGAATGACTGCAACAGTCAGAATACAAAAAGAAACCACCCTGATTTAACATTGAATTTGCATATAATGTATGTATTTGTGCATGTACCTGTATGAACATACACACAGATATCTATGTATACAATTATGTAACAATAATCATAGAAAGAGAGGCTTTCAGCTTGAGAGTTGAGGGGGAAATGGAAACTGTTGGAAGAATGGTATCTGAGAAAGTCTGAAGGGAAGAAATGAAGGAGAAAAAATTGATGTAATTATATTTCAATTAAAAAGATAATTTAAAATATACAAAACAGTTGATAGTAATACAACACTGGTGTTAGTAGTGTCTTACATATTGGACTCTGCTATTATAAGTCCATTCAGAAAATGCTAGCAAGCCTGTAGTAATGATTATCAAATAGGACCAATTTCAGAAAATTTTTTCATTGATTCTTTTAATACATTGTTTTCCAAAATCAGCCACAGAAAGATAAGTCTGCTCTTATACTATTTGGAAATTCAAATTCTGAAATAAGCTAACTTCACTATCTCACTATTTGAATCTTACTCTGTTTATATTTGAAGTTTAAATATCATAAGAATAATTCTAATTCTCTCTATATGCACATAATATAAAATCCCTACCATGCAATTTATTACTATTTTTTGTTATGAGAAAATTTTATAAAATCTCAGAACCTAAAAGAAACAAAGATTCTATCCTTAAAACTATAAAGTTACTGGGATTTTCTGCATCTTAGCATGTAACTTGACATACATGATAGTTGTAGAAATTTGTTCAGACATGTTTGTGTAACAAAACAAACAAAAAAGAAAAATACTATTTTGTGGTAAAATTCATTTACCAGTTAAGGCTCAGGCAACCTGTTCTAATAATAAGCTTCAGTAGAAGTAGGGAATGGAGACGACCGTAGAAGCCTTAACACCTCTAGAGAATAAAGCTTTACTCAACAGGACTACTAAATGCAGTAGATCGAACACCAAACTTCATTTTCACAAATTAGAAGCTGTTCAAGAAAATGCCTCTGGGATCTTCTCAAGTTAAAATAAACAAGAAAACCTACCCTCTTCAGTGGTAGTTTATTGCCTAAAAATTTGCTACAGTAACTGTTCTGACATGACTCGTAACAAATAACCTATATGAAGTAGCCCGTACAGTATGATATAATTTCCTGCAGTTTATCAAGGGAAATGTGCATACAAAGAAGGAGCCAATCATTTTATCATGTGGGTGGGAACACCCATGCATTATACACAGGCTCACTAACGATTTTTTAAAAATATCTGATTGATGTGGCAGCTTAGAAACCAATTGTATCCTTGTAGCTTCAAGTTGCAAAAATCAATTTTGTACTGATTTAACAGATTGCTTTGGCGTGGGAGAAACAGAGCAATCAATGGTGATGTCAGCAGCCTCTTTGTCATGCAGGCCTAAAGAAGTTGCCTATAATCAGTCTGAAACAAGGAGCAGCCACTGCTGCCAATATTAGCAATGGATGTTCAGTTTCTCTGGTGCTGAAACAATCTCAAATAAACAAAGAAAAAAACGTGGGGTTTAAAATAAATCTAAAAACAAAGTATATATGCTGAAAACAGGAGACATTTACAGCATAAGCATGACTTATATTTATAGTTTTCAAATCTCATAGAAAAGCAAGTTTGAATTGCTAGGAAGTCCTCAAAGCAAAATAGCAGAGCTGGAGGTAGAGTGCTAGTGGGATATCATGCAAAGAGGCAAATTTCAATCATTAGTACTTGGGAGGATTATATGTTTAACGCGGGACTCATGTGTAATAATAACAGCTAGGAACAAAAAGGAGAAGAAGGACTATTTTTACATCAAGTCCTTGGCAAAAATTCACTCATTGTATTTGTAACACATCAACAAATGGGGAAGAAAATAGAAGCACTCATCCATTCAGAAATTTGTTTATGTTGAAATTACTTGGTATATACTATCTCTGAAGGTTTTGCAAAAACGAACAATGAAAGGCTGTAACTGTTCAGTAATGCGAGAACTGGCTAGATCTTACTTCCCTTCCATTTTCTTCCCAAAGCACAGCTTCAAAACACTGCATTGAATTTATAAAGGTTTTCTTCTGAGAATCCTAAGTCATGTCAGGTTTAGTATCATATTTCTTCACTTCCTTTAAGGTATCTACAGGAAAGTTGTAAAAAGTGGAAGGAAGAAAAAACTGATTTTTTTGTAAACATAGCGAGCTTATATCATCTGTGCAGGTAATCATAAGAATCTCATAAAAGATAGCCTGAAATTCAATTCGTGTGCATATATCTCAAAAAAGTGAAGTGGTATTTTATTGAAAATACACATATTTTCCACATATTTTCTCAGATAATGTGACCTTCTGGAGAGTAGCTAATTAGAATAAGTAAATATCCAAGAACTTAATCAGAAAGAATGCTGTTTGTTGATGGTCAATATCATTTTAATCTTGTTTGACTATATGAACTGGGAAGATTATATGAATTCTGAAACCCACTAATTTTAAGTTATGAGCAGAAATTCAAAGACCAATCTAATTTTATCTACTTAGGAACAAATGGATGCCTATATCACAAGCAAGGCACCATACTGATTATATGAAAGATGCCAGCCATACCTTCTTGCTTGAAGCAGCCCTTACTCTAATAGTAGGGTTGAAACATGAAGGCAAAAAATAATAATGGAGCAAGAGACTGGAGACAGATAGGAGGCTATTAAAACACTGCAACAACTCATTTATTTTTAAAAATCTAGATGAAATATGAACTAGCATGGTTAGCAGTAGACTTAGAAAAGAATAAGCAAATATGAAAACTGTTTCAGAAATAGACATGGCAACTAATTTTACTTGATGGATAAGAAAAGAAAGTTACAGATGACTTTCAAGTTCCCTGTTTGGGTTACTAGGAGAATGATATTGATAGAAACAAATAGATCAAGAGGATGGGTAGACTCATTAGAGGAATGGGAACATTTGATTTAAAGTATGATGAATATCTAAAAGAAATATCTCTATATTTAATATTCCAAAGCAATGATCTTTAAATATTGTGTATTGTTTATAAACTTTGCATGTGGGCTCCGCAAATTAATAATATGGCTGTATTAATATATCAATCTAATCATATATATACATACATGTGCATATAAATCAAAAATGTAAAGAATGACTTAAAAGTAACTAGGAGTGCTTCACTAGTTTCATTCCGACAATTCAATAGATTGTTTTGCTAGCCATATGAAACAACCTATATGACCTCTTTCCAATTTGACTTAAAAGAAATACTGATTTTTCTAACCCAAATTAATGATAAGGAATTTATATCATAGGAAGTGTAACATAATACTTTGCTATTGAATTATGAACTATATGTTTATGTGTGCATATTTGTATTTAAATGTCCAGTATTAACTTATTAATGTCTTGGCATCAGTTTGAAAGATACGGAGAATCTGATAAGCTATACTATGTTCACATGAACATCCTTCATTTAGGAAATGCTACAAATTAAAATTTCTTTGAAAAGGCTAAAAAGAAAATAGAACAGTAGGAAGTGAATCCCTGTTGAATAATTCCTCTTTATTTTTACACCTTTTGTAAGAAAACTTCGGGAGTTTGGGGCATATCTTGTCTTAACCATCACAACACGATTCACTAGACACTATCCATGTTTACAGAAACTGAAACTTGGCATGTAGGTCCCAAAAATAATAAATGATTTTTCCAAGGTCACCTAGTTAGTATGTGTTTGAATATAAGTTTTGAAGTTGGGTTATTATCTTTTTATTACAGCATAATTGTCATAAATCTTTTGGCTTCCTCTGTTTTTCAAGATTGAATCAATTTTATCAATATGGGCTTTTAAAAAATATTTATTTATTACATATACAATATTCTGTCTGTGTCTGTGTCTGCAGGCCAGAAGAGGGCACCAAACCTCTTTACAGATGGTTGTGAGCCACAATGTGGTTGCTGGGAATTGAACTCATGACTTTTCAAAGATCAGGCAATGCTCTTAACCACTGAGCCATCTCTCCAGCCTGAATATGGGCTTTTTAAATTTTTACCTGGTCTCTAACACAAACTCCCAGGAAGGAAAAAGTTCTCTTTTGAAAGGGATAGGGAAAGTGTGAGACTCATATTTTTTTCTTCTTGTCCACCTTCTCTCCTAACAGATCAACATCATATTCTCTCAACGCTTCTGTCTATTGTACTGATTTGTGGTTAAGTTTTGTATTTAAAATGTCTGCTTCTGAAGCAGGAGTTCCATCAATTTGACTTTAAATTCTATTTCTGAGTATTGTTGTTATAGTAAAGATAATCTGAAGACTGGGGGCTTGTGATTTATCTTTGTTAACTCCAGATAACATAAACAGGCAAGACAGAGACCATTTAATCTTCAATAAGATAGCATGGGTTCAGAGACACAAGTCAGGCCAAGCTAACCTCATTTCCGTTTTAGAAGTGTAAATAATCCTACAGGATCATATGAATGCCTTCTAGCTAGAATATCTGAATTGAACAAAATACAATGTCCCTGTTGTTAAGAGAGGAAATAGGATTTATAGTTGGGAGACAACGCATTATCACCTAATTGTTAACAACAGAACAACAGTGGAAATTTATAAGGCACTCTTTCTTTATTCCCATCCTGAGCAAGGTCACAACTGAAAACAGAAAAGGAGTCCTTTTGAAATTGTCGGAGACAAAACTGGAAAGGAAAGCAAACTGGTTTGATACTTGTTTGAAAGGAAGGGCAAATATTACCACATACTTTTTTTTTAAGGAAACAAAACTAAATATATTAATTTCGTTTCAAAAATTAAGTATATAAGGGGACCTGCCTTAACAACAATACACGACTTCATTTATAAGACATCATTGAAAATATTCTTGCTGATCTTGAGCACAACCTAACAAAAGTGAATTGTGGCTGCTAAAAAAAAATGAAAACACCATGCTGGAGTTATGGGTCATAGATAGACTATTTACCTAGAACCTAGAATGCTACATAAGCCTTATCTTTGATTCCCGGTACTACATAAAGCAGATGTGGTGTTGCTTATAATCCCAGCACTTGGGAAATGGAAACAGGAGAATTAAGAGTTTAAGACCAGACTGGCTACACAGCAATTTTGTAGCCAGTCAGAGGTTTTAAAGACACTGTCTCAAGATATTAATAATGGAATAAACAAATAAATAACATAAAGAAATCACAGCCTCAAAACAAAAAGTCAACACAATTTAAAGCAATGCTAATTTCATTTAAAACACTATAACATTCAGATGCAGCTGTAACACTTTTCTGTATGTACATACTACATGAATTAGGGGGTTTGTTATAGCACACGCTTGACGAAGAGTACTGGCAAACTTGTAATTAAAGGAAAGCATAGAAGCTTCTTTGAGGAAGAGAGTGCAGGCCAGAGGAAGGTAGATGATAGTGTGCACAGGACCTAGTAAAAAACCTGCTTCTAATATATGAGTTTTCAAATGTTTTAAAGTCTTTAGCATACTGACTATATTTCTCCATTTTGATGGAAATTTGATGACATATTATCAATTAATACATTTACTGTGTTTTCATTTACTGAAGCATGAGACCTAAGTGAGGTATTATAATGAAATTTCTACATGGATGTCATTTACTGATTTACATGATGTACTTTTTGTGCTTTCTGGTACTGACTCTGCTTTTATGCTGTCATTTAGTTTTCAACAATAATGACATATTTCAGGAGCTAGATCAAGTCAAAGCTAGAGAAGCTTCCAAATTGCTTTTACTTTTGAGGTTGGATTTCACTATGTAGCTTAGCTTGGTATTGAACTCCTGGCAATCTTTCTGCCTCAGCCTCCTATGTTTGAGATACTATCATCATGCCTGGCTTAAAGGCAATTTGCAATTTACTGGACTCCAAATAAGCAAAACTACTATTGCATTTGTGTGGATATTAGAGAGTCCTCTTACAAGTATAGAGCAGGAGGATTTGGATTGGGTAGAATCCGCCCCAGACACCTATGTTCAATAACTTGCCTGATAACAAGGTCACCCCTAGCAGCTTGAATAATTAAGGAAAACTGGAAAATCATTCCATGTCTTCAGTGTTTCAAGTTTTGGGTTTAGGGTATAACCAGACAAATCTGAGAGTGAAAGCAGTTATTTATAAGTCAGCCGGATATTGTACCCATGAAAGAGAGGGAGAACAAAGTTGTTCTTAGCTGCTTTGCCTTGAAGCAAAGGTAAGGGTGGTTTCAGAAAGAAAGTGGGATGTTATGTGTCTGCACATATATGCCTCTGCTATTTAGAATTAGCTGGTGAAATGCTTTCTTCACTCTTCATGCCCCATCAAAGTACCTGCAAGTTCAGATCTATGGAGATCAGTCACACTTGTCTTGGGGAGAGAAAATGCCCATTTTCCAGCTCACATTAACAATCACAGTAGAACTCAGAGAAAGCGATTTGAAGAGGTTATCCACTCAGTCTGAGTCACCAAGGTTTTGTGTGCCAAAAATGATGCTGTCTAGAAACAAATAGTAACAAGAGCACCAGTGGCTGGCTGTAAAGAGAAGGGAGTCTTGTGGTCCTCACTAGTTATAAGACTCACTGTTTAATGCTAATACTTTGCAGCAGAAATACCCAGTAGTTTAGTGATGTTAGCAGAAAAAAATGGACATAGACTTTATTTGAGAGCTATTGCCTTCCATGAGGAGGCCCTGGGTTTGATCCCCAACACTGATTAAAAATACAAGGTAATATCTGTGCTTGGAAAAGGAGAAGAGGCTGGCTAATAAAGAAGGCAAATTTGAATTCTAAAAGGTAGCTTAGTTCTAGTGAGCCACATTAGCCCAGGTCCCCAGTAACAGTCAGTGATAAGGTAGTTTTTCCCTCTGAGGTTTCCATGCCTATTGTGAGAACACATGAAAAGCTACTCACCACAGAGAAGCTGGTCCTTCACATTCATCCAGAGGCTGGCAGTCTGCTGCAGTTCAAGTGCACAGGACCAAGAAGCAGGAGCCCTGGTTTTGGAGTTCCACCTCTGCCACTTAGTGACCTCGCAAGTTTCTTTACCTCTAGCACCAGATCTAACCACCTCACAGAAGTACTGGAAGAACCTAGTGAAATCACAGACCTGGAGGCACTTTGCAAAGCATAGAGCACTGCAGAAGTGTGAGGGATGATTATCCAAACAGCTTTCATGCCAAGCCTTCTGGTATCACCCTGAAGGCCTCCTCAGCTTTGGCACAGATTTCCAATTCCCTGGTTGCTCCCTCCAAGCCATATCTGGCTTGGGAGCAAGTGCCCTAGCCCTCCCTTCCCTTGCCAGCTTCCTCCTTAATGGATGCAGCTGAATATAGTTATTCTTTATCTGCTCTAGGCTATCCTGGAGAGGCCCAGTTTTTCTCGGGAAAAAGGGCTTTACCTTTTAACAAATACCAACAACTCTTCAGAAATAACCTATCAGTGATAGGTGTGAGACAGGGGAGAAAAAAATTGGAGCAATCTTCAGCTTCGGGGAAGAAATAATCGATTTGAGTGAGACTTGCTCAAGGAGCTCTGAGTGCTCAGAACCAAAATGCATGCATGTACGCACATATGCACGCTCTCTCTCTCTCTCTCTCTCTCTCACACACACACACACACACACACACACACACAGGAAGGCACACATGTATACACACAAATCCTTAAGGATTTCACAGTCCACGTACTACAGCAACAAGAAATCTTACCTGAATGCTGCTTTCTGCTTCTAAGCCTCTGCTGGCCACTCTGCCTGCCTTCTCTCTACCACCTGTGAAGATTCTAATTCAGTGCTGCCCATTTATACCCTTCTGGGAGTGGCAAGACTCCAGGAATCTCTGTCCTCACCAATCACAAGTGAGAACTCCTCAGTCTTTGGCCATGTCTAATTTAACCCTGTCTATGTAGACATTATATCAGTATTGTCAGCTTCCTAACTGGGGTGCCGACGTGGCCTCAAAATTAAGGAGCTGCTGTCTTCTGCCTGCTGTGGAGAAATTGTACCTGGTTTCCTTAGTTCTCACAGACAATTTGGTGTGCCAGTGAGGCAGAAAGAATATTCTGGTGAGCAAGTCTTACTCATAGGCAATATGCAGATAATAGGGAAGAAGAAATCAACGGCTGCAGAATAAAGGGCTCAAGACACAAAGGGGAAAACTAAGGTCAGAGACTGCTTCACTTGTTAAAATGGAGAGAACAGGATATAGACAGAGTTAAAATAGGCAGTGGGCTTAATGCTTCCTGATCCAGGCTTGGCATAAAAACACATACCAAAGCAGGGTCCTAACATGCAAGCAGAACTTGGTGACTTGTCGTCATACAAACTGGCATGGACAGAAATGGAGTCTGAAGATAAGACCTGAGGAAAACTGAAGGCAAAAATTGAGCCCAGGAGGATGCTCTCAGCTCCAATACATCCCCAAAGTACTGCTATAAGAGACGCCATTGTATTTTTTAAATTCTTATGCTGTAAAGTACAGTTTTCAGCGACTTGATTGGTATGAAAATGCAAAATTAAAGAAGGAAATAAAAAAACATCAGAATTGAAGTTGCAGTATGCAAATACTGAGGACAACATTAAGTCTAACTAAATCTTTCAGAGTTGCAGATCGAAGTGTCTCAATTCACATTCAGTCCTGGAGGTAAGACTGGAGGGCAAATTAGTTCTCCTTTTCTCATTTTTATGTTCTCTACAGCTGTTTCATCTCTTAAAATTTATTCCAAATCTAGGGTTATTTGTTACAGAATGTACCCCAAGACCTGAATTTGCATGTCAAATAAAAGAAGTGTACTTTGCTTTTATTCCCTACAACATGAAAATAGCAACACAAGGTTAGAATACAGGGAAAAATAGTATTAACACTCTGCTTGTATGCAGTGCCAAAATGATTCCCACCACAGTACCTGGGGCTCATACAAGCTCTAAGGAAGCAGTTCTCAGCATGTAGGTCGAGACCCTTTTGAGGAGTGGAATGGCCCTTTCACAGGGGTCATCTAAGACCATCAGAAACCCCAGATTTTTACATTATGCTATTTTTACAGTAGCAAAATTAGTTATGAAGCAGCAACATAATAATTTTGTGGTTGGGGGTCACCACAACACAAGAAATTGTATTAAAGGTCACAGCATTAGGAAGGTTGAGAACCACTGCTCTAAAGCATGCTTCTCATTCATAAAAGCTAGAAGCAGCACTATTCACCGTGAATGGCACTGGCATAATAGGGCCCAGGTGGTAGCAAATATTGTGCCAAGGGCTGAAGGTATGAAATGGTGACCAGATGTTGAAAGAGACTGTGTAGAACATCACAGGAAAAGAACTAAATGTATTCTCAAGTGTCTTCATTTAAAATAAAATTCACATGAATTTTTCCTTTTGAGATGGCATGGTGCCTGCTTAGCACAGACTCTGGCACATAGTAAGCATTCAATAAATTGTTGCAATTGAATGAATCATAAATTATACACAAAAACAGCCAGACAAAACTTTCAAAGCTCTTTAATTACAGCTTGTGAAAGATACAAAGTTGTAGTAAAATTCTTCATATATAAAATCAGTTACTATAAGAAGTAATAAAGGCCTCACTTCGCTACAAATATCTTAGGTGTGATGGATAAAACTATCTAAGACTCACACAGAATCATGGACAGTGGGAAAGAGGAAGACAACTGACTGAAGGTAGAAAGGAATAAAAATGTCTGAAACTAGAAGAGAACTATACTTCACCTTATTAATATATTAATAAAAGGGTTTTTTGTAAATAGTGATAACTAAGAATAAAAATGAGAGTTTGGGATCTCAGTAGCACAGTGCTTCCCTAATATGGTCAAGACCATAACTGTGATTCCCAATAACAATATGAATGAATGAGATTGATAGTTTTATTTCTACTGTCAATAATTGCTAGTATTCCATTCAATTTAATTTCATATATATATATATATATATATATATATATATAGTATCCTAATACTTTATTACTATGTCACATAAAAAGAAGACAGCAGGGTGTATGTGTTCTCCTAAGTTAATGTACAGGCTGGTTTTTGAGGTAAGCAAGGTCCAAAGAAGTAGAAGTCTGAATGTTGGCACACACACAAAAATCATAGGCAAACCAATTGAATTAGTGTTAATCTGAGTGTAGCAACTATTGTTTCTGCTGTATTTTAATCATTTTCAGAATATAGCTGTACTGGTATAAATCACAGCTAGAAAAAATTAAGAAACCTCTAGGTGGAAGCCAAGGTGATGTCTCAGTGGGTAAGAGCACTTGCCATCAAGACATATGACCCGAGTTCATTCCCTGAGACCTACATATTGGAAGAAGAGGACTGACTCTTGCAGAATAAATAAATATAACACAAAATTTTAAAACAGAATTCTGTAAGTGAACTTTGTTGGCTATTACTGGAGAGCTAGGGAGAAAAGTAATAGTCTCAGTCCTATCTCTGTTCATCTGCTTCTTTCCGTGCAGATGAAACAGTCATCACTTGGAAGTCTCCTGAAGCTCACTGCTCATTTTTGAGACCCATCTTTTTGCTTATTTCCTCAAGTTTGCTGTCTTTTCCATTCTGGTTTCTCCACTCGGCTGTTTTACTCTGTTTCTACCCTTTTTGCCCAACTCCCCAACCACCTTTTCTTGTCCTTTCCGGAATATGATAAGAACATGGAGCTATTGAAAATCATTTTTTTCTAAAGTCTTTTAATTGAACATATCAGGGTGTCCTTGGCTTATTGTTTATTTGTAATCCCACAAGTACCAAGCTGACAATAAAAATTGCAGAGAAATGAAATCAACTTCAAATGTTGAGAAACAGTATCTACCTACGTGTGTACTATTTTTGCTAATTTTAAAGGTATTTTACCCTATTCAAATTATGAAATTTGGACACTTGGTGATTTTTATGTGAGTTTTTCCATTTTATTATCTATTCTAAGATTGTACTATGTATCAATTAAACATTATACTTGTGTTGAAGAAGATTTTAATGTCTCTTAAAAACAAGAAATACCACTAAACCAGAAGTTTTACCATAAATTCTAATTTGTATGCCATTTCATTCTGGTATAGCCTTAAATAAGTGGTTCATCTTCCTCAGCATAAGAACAATAATAGTAATAGTAAATATATTATTTGCTGTATTATATGCAGGGAGTACTTTAGGAAGCATATTATAATATTTATAAACTATTGCAAAGTATAAGCTATAATAATAATAATCATATTATAGATCTAAATTTTAAAGAGGCTGAAGAATTGCTCAGTGTTGAAAATTGAAGTCCAAGCAGCTAATCAATGTCAGGTCTAGAATTCAAGTCTGTCTGATTCCAGAGATTACTCTTAACTACTAGGAAATAATATAGGCTTATAGTATGTTATTGAATTTTATTTTCCTCATTTATAAAAATAAAGAGTTTCTCATGTGGATGCCTAGGTTTTCTTTCATTTCTAACAGATTAATGATCTAATACCAAGCAATAGTATGATCTAGGCTGTGGGCTGACATAGCAATTAGAGAAAAATGCTGAAAATAAACTTTTCCCTTTATATCACGTAGAAATTGTCTCCTAAAACTATGTCTTTCCTAATGATTTTGAGAAGAAGGAAAAATGCCAGTTCGGGGGGAGTCCGGCATTTCTATTAGGAAAGAAAATATTTGAGAGAAACGTTCAGTTTCTCAGTACATGAATCTATGTTTGGCAAGACAAAATAGACATTCTCTTCTAAATATGGAAGAGAAAAATCCCTGAGCCTATTGGTAACCAATAACAATGAAGCAAAAAGCCTCTCAACTTGCTAAGGAGATTTCATAGAGGCTTGACTTTCAAGGAGGAGTAAATAACAAATTACAACCAGGGAGTAATATTCCAGAAGAGAAGTACATGCCTCTGGTTGACATACCAAAAAGGCATGGAGCACTAGTGAGGCCAAGAGTTATTCCGGGAGTTATTTTCCCTCCACATTCTCTCCCTTTAAGATCTTGCCCACTGCTGTTAGCTTCAGCTATCACATCTGTGTAGATGACTCCCAAGTCTATATCTGAAGTCCTATCCTATCACACTAGCTCCAAATCTGTATCTCAGCTGCCCCTTGTACAATTTCACACCGACACTTTGACGCCACTTCAAACCCTTGAAATGCCAAACCCAATTAATTTATCTTTTGCTTAAAGTCAGTTCCTCATAATGTGAGGCAGGCATGTTACAATCTATAAGGGCAAGTACAAATATAAAGTACTACCCCGTTTCTGCTTGTCTGTTATGGGTTTCTGGAAACAGGGTTTTTTGTGTAGCCCAGGCTGGCCTGCATCTTTTACTCTTCTGTGGCAGCTTCCTGAGTGATATAATAAATACCATGCTACAATTCATGGATTATGTTATTATTTTTACTGACTGTCAATGATAACACTGCTGTTCTGGGAATCTAAGCATGAGACTTCAGAGTAATTGTCCAAGTCTAAGCACTTACCTAAATCTAGAAGTCTTCCTTTGTGAGATCTTTATATGCTCAACAGCATGAATCACTGATGAAGCTTCGATCCATATTCTTCCCTTACTTTAATGAGTACATATTTGCAAATCACTTGACACATGGTGATCAAAACCTTTCTGACAAGACCAGGCATGATGGCATATATGTGTAATTCCAGTACTTAGGAGGCGATGGTAGTGGGATCAAGGACAGCCTGAACTTCATGAGACCCTGTCTCAAAAATATTAGATGTACTTTCAAGTACCAGACATCTATACCTAGATGTTTTTCTGGTACCCAAGTCCCCAAAGTGTCCTTAATTAAACCAGTTCCCTTTGCTAAATCAGTTTTTTTTTTCTGGATTCTCAATATTAATTGTTAAACACCATAGTGAATTCAGTCACATAAGAAAACAATCTAAAGATAACTGTGGAAATAGGGCTCAGTAGTAGAGTGCACATGCATAATACCCTGGGTTTATTTGTAGCAGCAAAATTAATCATCATCGTCGTCATCATCATCATCCCTAGAAGGGAGTTGCCTCAGAATTTCTTTCTGTCTTAACACCTACATCTAGTATCCTCTGAGCCACCAGCCATGCCTAGATTTAAATTTGGTTTGACAAGTTACTATCTGATGTTGGGCAAATTTTTAAACCTTTTTGAGCCATGATTTCTTCCTTTGTAAAATGGTGATGACATACTTCTTTCATGAGGTTGCTTTCTGCAATAAATAGAATTATTGTGTGTACAGTTCTGATAACAAAGTAACTCTCAAAAATGTATTCCCTCTCTTCACCTCACAACTGGATTACAAATAGCTTCTTTTCTCTATTTCATTTATCTCTGCCATAGTCTGTATTTCCTTTCATCTACTGGCTTTAAGTTGAGCGTGGTCTCCTTTAAGTTTCTTAAAGTGTAAACTTAGGCTATTAATTTGAGATTTTTTAATGGGGTCTCACTGTGCTACCCAAGCTGGTGTCAAACTCTGTAGTTTGTGACCCTCACAGGTAGCTTAGAGGACAAATGGGAGACACTGCGCTGACTCCCTTTCTCAATTTTGTAATATAGTAATTTATAGGTACAAATTTCTCTCTGAGTACAATTGTCCCCAAATTGTATACACTTGGAATGCTGTTTTATATTTTTATTATTCTTAATAAAGTATTTTTGAATTTCCAAATTGATTTATTCTTTGACCCATGATGTTTTTTTAAAATGTTTGCTTTGTAATTGTGAATTGTTTCATATCAATGTATTTGTAAATTTTTAAATTTGATTTTTCTCTTAGTTTTACATCTATTTTAACTGATATTAATATAAACAGCTGCTTGCATTGCTATTTGAATGGATTATCTTTATATCTTTTCACTTTCAATCTACTTGTGTCTTTATAACTAAAGTAAGTATCTGACTAGATATAAGGGTGCATACATGTGATCCAAGCATTCAGAAAGCAGAAACAGTACATTTGTCATAAATTCTAGGATAGCCTAGAATAAATGGTGATTTTTCAGGCAATCCAGGGCTACAGAATGAAACATTGTCTCCAAAGAAAAGTGTCTTGTAAGTAGCATATAAATGGATCATAGATTTTTTTTATCTTTATGCCAATATCTGTCTTTTAATTGTTTGATCCATTTACAGGTAAACATTAGCAATATTTAAGAACTTCTGCCATTTTGGTATTTTAAAATATATTTTTATCTATTCTTTAAGAATTTCATATACGTATATACTGTATTTTGACTGTATCTCTCCCACATTATCTCCTCGTACACCTCCTAAAAACCTCAAATCATGATTCCCTCTCAACTTCATGTCCTTTTTTTTTTTTTTTTTTGGTTTTTCGAGACAGGGTTTCTCTGCAGCTTTAGAGCCTGTCCTGGAGCTAGCTCTTGTAGACCAGGCTGGTCTCGAACTCACAGAGATCCGCCTGCCTCTGCCTCCCAAGTTTTTTTTTATAATCTTCTAATTATAAAACCCATATGTGTATGGGTTTGGGGAAATTCTAGAGCATGAACAAACTATTGGGTAGTACATTCCTAAAGAAAACTAACGCTCCCTTCCCCTTTATTTAAGCCAGTCTTGTGTGTGTGTTCCCATTATATTATATTTTGTCTTTGATTAATATTTTCTAGTATACCCTTTTGAATTCCTCTTCATTTTCTTTTTTGTATATGTTACAGTTATTTTAGTAGTTACCATGGGGATTATAGTTAACATACTAAATTTATAATAAACTAGTTTGAATTGATACCAAATTAACTTTGAAAACTGAACATTGGCAATGCTCTACGCCATTTCCAGCTCCTGTCCAGCTCTATCTCCATCATTTTCCCATACATGAATTTAATTTTTGTATGTATTTCATCTTTCTGTATATACTCTTTTACTTTTATTATGATTCCCACTTGCATTTGTCTTTTAAATTGTATGTGGAACTTACAAATAAGTAAGATTTACAAATAAACTATAATTCTAACTTATGTTTGCCTGTACAGTTAAATTTATCAGAGACCTCTCTTTTGTACAACTTTAAGTTGTATGTTGTTTCTTTTTGTTTTAGTTAAAGCATTTCCTTTGTCACTTCCTGGATGGACTGTGTATGTGTCCACCATCCTGTATAGTTGCCTTGCTTTCACGTATCTCAGGATGCCTCAGTATATTTTGCTTTAGAAAGACAGTTTTCCAAGCATATTATTTTCAGTTAAACTATGAGTCAGCAATACCATTTATAGGTATATAACTGAGGGAATTGACAGAAATCTTCATAATGCTAGACAAAAATTAAGGAAAAATTGTATTTGAATAGTAACAAGCTAAAAGGAGCAAGGATCTCAATAAAATTTGTAAAATTAAATTAATTAAATAGAAAAATTCTATTATAACCACAGTGAGTGCCCAGAACAATGACAAAGAAATATCCTTAAAGAGAAAATGCTACAGAGGAATAACAGACAATCTAGCAAGTATACTATAAAAGAGAATAATACCTACAAATGGACTAGAACACTAGATAAATTAACAACCAAATTTCCTAAACTATTGCAAGAATTTGATTTGCAAATCTAAAGACTATATTCTGTATTTTAAGTAATTTTTATATATTAATTGGAAAAGTAGAATCCTAATTGCATCATTAAATCTTAAAGAAGACAGGTAAAAGCAGAAAGCAAATCCTGTACACAGAAAAAAAAACCTGTCTGACATTAGATATGATATGTTGCATCCCTTCAGATACAGCTAATATCAGAAGGCAAAAGAGAAGTATCTATAAAAGTACAAAACACAGAGTGAATCAAAAGTACTAGCTAAGTTATTTGATGATGTAAATTTCAGTATTAGCAGCAGTAGTCGTGTGGTGTATGACCCTTTATGATGTATGTGTATGGGAATGTGTGCTGCTGTGCACATGGATGGAGGTGAAAGGGCAATTTGTGGAGTTAGTTCTTTCCTTCCACATTGACATGCATTCCAGGAATGGAACTCAGGTTGTCAGATTTTTGCAGCAAATGTCCACTCACTGCCAATTTCTTTCTTCCTTCTCTCCCTCCATCCTTACTTTCTTACTACTCTTACTTCTTGTTTTGTAGCTTTCTTTCTTCCTTTCATTTTGTTTGTTTGAGACAGTCTTGCTATGTGATCCAGACTGGCCTCAAAAAAAAATCACTGTACCCATTTCCCAATTTGTTAACTTCTGGACTGGTAGATGAAAGTCCATGCACTTGATTTAATAGGTATTTTAAAGCCTGAAATAATTCATAATAAATAGCAACCCTGAATCCTCCTTGGGGGAAAAATAATTACTAAATGGTAAAATACATTATTAAAATAGTTATTGATGAATGACTAACCAACAGAAAAGAAGATGTCAACTATAAAGAAAGGATTGGTAGTAAATATTTATTCTGTTTAATCATAGCCTCAATAATAAACTATAGAGTTTAAGGTTATACATTAAGCTATAAAGGTAACATAATTTGATAAAATTGTAAATAATATGTATTGTGATTACTTGTGCATATATTATATATAACTTAAGGAAGTGTGAAAGTATCACACAATCATAAAATGGTGGAAGAAAGTATAAAACATAAGAGTATTTTTCTTCATATTTTAATGCATAGAGATATATTATTTGAAACTGAAGCATAAAAATAGTAACTCATGATTATAAAATCTGCTTTTAATCCTATGTTTTTACTTTAGCTATTTGTCAGACATTCCTAACTCCCCAACTAATGTATGATTATTATGAAGGTCACCAATTTCCCCAAAGGAAGAAAGTGTATTAGAAGACTAAAGATAAGAACTGTAGAATTTCAATTAAAGATCAGTCATGTACCAACAAACTCTATTACTACACAGTAGTCCCTAAAACTTTATAGTTTTATCAGGAACTATAAAACATATGTAGATATTAAAAGTCTGACTCCCTTGAGACTTGGGTGCATTAATCAGATAAATAAATCACTTTTAAGTAGCACTGAAGTGCATTAAGAAGGTGAATTGAGAATTCCTTACTATGACCAGGAGTGGAAAGAAAACCATTTTAAGAGAATGGCTAAGAGTACAATGATTAAGGAGTAGTTATAGATAAACTCTAGGGCAGGGTAAAAACTGGATGAGGGCAGATGACCAAGGGTACACAGACAACGTATATCATCACAGGGCAAAGTTCTTTGGAAGCTTCCAGAGCAGTAAACTGTGAGTTAAGTCCTGGCTCTACTGCAGTTTTAGGAGCTACGTGACTCTAAACACATCGTTTAACCTCTAAACTCTAGAGGGCTCTACCTTCTGAGCACTATGATTGGTTATTCTCGATCGTTTTTACATTGCCGAGGCGCTGATACTCAGAATCTCTCTCTTCCAGGACAGGCTGCAATCAGAAAAAGTGTTCTATCCAGGATAACTAGATATAACATTTCCATTCACAGCCTTTGCCAAGACCGTGAAACTGGCAAGGCTTCTGATTAAAACCCTTCCATCTTCCCGATTCCGAAAGTGGAAACTCTGCCACTCTCTTAGTTGGATGGACAGTTCTCATCCTGCTGCTTGCTTCAATTCCTCCTCTAATCCTCCACCAACTAATCTAAAGCCCTTAAAGATTGGCTGATAATAGCTCAAATGCTGAGGGAGGGGCATAGATTAGAGAAGCATTTACGGGGAGGAGAAGTTTTAACCTAGTGGTCAAAGGGAATAGTCCAGTTTACTGGACACATGGGGTAGATTTCTGGGAGAAAGGCTTTAGCAAGTTTAGATTAGGAGCAAATTGTGGGGACTTTGTTCCACAGGGTTGATGCTTTTAAAATTAACTAGTTTGACAATGAGGAGGTTTTAAAAGTTTTGTTCAGGTGGTGATATGAACAGAATGAAGTGCTGTTCTCTAAAAGCTCCAGTTAAAATGTAAATCGTGTTCCCAGAGAGGGTAATGCTTTTGTTCATTAACACTTATTAACACCAACACCTTAGAGAGATTTATTATCAAAGAGCAAGGTGCCTTAAGGGACTGGGTCACAGGCTTGGGACAAAGTAATATTGATTATAAAGGAAAAAAGAGCAGCCCAGTGCCTAGGGTAGGAAGACAAGAACATTTCTGTTGGTGTCAGACCTCTATTTTAGTGTTAGGCTTATGTTTGAGAAACAAGTAAATAATGAATTATAGTTATTTAGCCTCATCTTTCTCATAGCCTCCTCTGAATCATCTACAATGAGAATAATGCCTGATTTGTCTAAAATCTATTTGGGAAAAAAGACAAGACAAAGAAGGTAAAATGAGATGGCCGGTGTTATAGCATGTTGCAAGTGGCAGAATGCTAGAATAGTAGAAGTGTTATAGCTTGCTTTTCAATCTCACAGTACCTAGCAGAGAGTTGGGCACTTTGTAAAATGTATAAAAGTTCAAATTACTTACTGTATTTAATAATTTTATAATATAATTAAGAGCTGAAAAATCTCTTAAGCAGCAAATATCAAAATAAGAAAAACAGTCAGTCATCAATGTAACTTAGATTTCAGAAGATAAAAGGATGCTTAAGAGATGAAACAATTATTTACCTTCACTTTCGCAATAGATCTGAAAGGTATCTAATAACTAATACCCAATTTTTGTTTTAGACTACCACTGCTGAATAAATAAATATAGGCTCAGAGGGCTGTGAAATTAACTTTAAATAAGCGATCGAGTATGCTTTGCTTATTAAAATAATTTATTGCCTTTTTGGGGTTGAGGTTTTGGTGTTTTAAGACAAGGTTTTGCTTTGTGACCCTGGCTGTCCTGGAACTTGCTCTGTATAGCAGGCTGGCCTCAAACTCAGTGGTCTGCCTGCCTCCTGAAAAACTGGGATTAAAGGCATGTGCCACCACCACCCAGCTTTGTCTGTAGGTTTTAATGTAAGAAGTGGTGAATTAATTTGCTCAAAATACTTTTTATCAAGAGTATTCATTTCACCATACCTGGTATATTTTAGCTGAAACTATATCACCACTTGATGATTTTTTGTTGAAATTTAATGAGGATAATATAAAATCTAAAAATTTAAAAATAGAGTCTAGTTTTCATTTGACTAAGTACTCACTCAGTTTGTTGGATCAGGACTCATTTTTTGGTTTTTCAAGACAGGGTTTCCCTCAGTAGCTATGAAGTTACTCTGTAGACCAGGCTGACCTCAAACTCACAGAAATCTGCCTACCTCTGCCTCCCAAGTGCTGGGATTTAAGGAATGTGCCACCACTGTCCAGCAGATTGGGACATTATAAAGTGCACTAAACTTTTGAAAACACTTGGTATTTAAGTCTGTCACAATCCACAGAGCAAGTCACACATAATAGCGCACGCTTATAATCCAAACACTGAGAAAGCTGAGGCTGGAAGATCTTGAATGCTGTGCCAGCCTGGGCT
Organism: Arvicola amphibius; assembly: GCF_903992535.2. NCBI lineage: Eukaryota > Metazoa > Chordata > Mammalia > Rodentia > Cricetidae > Arvicola > Arvicola amphibius. The sequence goes on from NC_052065.1 coordinate 70,643,402, forward strand.
AGATCATAAGACAAAGTGTAAAAAGAAACTGTAGCTCTGAGATCAGTGTCATAGGAGTTGGTGGATGTTTTATTGTAATGCATTTTTCAGAGCTCCATTCTAGACTCACCGAGTAAAAAAACACTAGCAAAGGTGGAGAACGGGAATTTGTACATTAACTAGTTAGCTCCTTAGTGCAATTCTAATGCTTTGACTACAATCCAGCACTTGCTGCAGGAGTGTGAGTGAGAAGATATTTATTCAAGGCACTCTGTATTTGAAAACAAAAGCCCTGCTTGCAGAATAACATATCAAAAATGTGTAAGTAACAGCTGGACATGATAGCATACTAGTACTTGTGAGGCAGTGGCAGGGGATTTATGAAAGTTCAACACCATCCAGGACTACATAATGAGATCCTATTTTGAAATGGAAAAACAAAATAAAATTAAAAAAATAACAAACATGATAAGCTTGAAAGAAGATATAAGGTTACCTGAGAATTGGCCTGAGTATATCTCACTCAGTTGGTAGAGTGCTTTCTCAGAATGGACAAGGTCCTAACTCTGACTCCAGCACTGAAGAAGAAAAAGGAAGGATTGTACAGAGGAGGAAAATGACATTTTAAATTTTAGACATAAAAGGTATAACTTGAAATAACATTTTCAAGACTCTATCCATCCTATTTACTTGGACCCCAAACTACATGAACACTGACGTCTCCTATATAAAAGTACTATACTTGCAATTAACCTACATGTACTATCCCATATACTTTAAACCTCTCTAGATTACTTATAATACCTGAAATTGAATTTTCATTTTTCAATTATCCCATATACTTTAAATATCTCTAGATTACTTACAATATCTAATACAATGTAAATTCTCTATAAATGGTTATTATACTAAATTGCTTAGAAAACAATGACAAGAAAATAGTTCATACATGTTCATTACATATCCAATTAAAACTGCATTTTCAGTAAGCAATCATTTTAATCCAGTGATGCAAAACCCATTGATGGAGAGAGTATAACCATATCAATTGCATTTTCCTAGAAGACAGGACGATGACTCTGGCTTACACAAGGTTTTGGAATTTTCCCTTTGAAAAGCAGGATCTCCTATCAGACTTTCGAAGCCAACCCGTCTGCAGCTTCTCTGTGCTTAAGGTGCTTGGTAGGAGAAAGAGTGGAAGAAAACAGAAAAAAAAGGAAAAAGAAATCAAAGAGAGAGAGAGAGAGAGAGAGAGAGAGAGAGAGAGAGAGAGAGAGAGAGAGAGAGAGAGAGAGACTGAGAGAGAGGAAGACAGAGGAAAGGCAAAAAGGAAAGCTATATACAAATTAGTGGTTATGAGAGATTAAATAAAGCTGTAAAGCATTGAAAACCAATAGGTAAATGACTTTTTAGTTAAATTAATTTGGCATATAAAAGAAAAAAAATGAGTTTGTCTTGGTGCCTAACCTGTCAGGATCCACTGGAGGTCTTGTTCATACAAAAGACTCCCTTCATGAAGTGCAGGGCCCGTTTCACGGGCGCTTTCGCTTTAGAAGGCTTTTAAAGAGGTGGTGCTTTAAAAAAAAGTGTCCAAAGCCTTTAGCATATAGTTATATACTAATTTACCAGACAGACAAATCCCTCTGGGTGACAATGTTAGCCGGAGGTACAATGAAGAGCTCTATCTTGTGACTTTAGGACAAAGGGACATCCCACCCAGAATTATACTCCCTACTAGGCTATCTAAAATCCCCAGTCTCTGTTAAAATGCAAATATCATTCCTGGAAGCAGTAACACATTAACCAGTTCACACCGTTAACATTAGTTTCCCAGATGAGTTTTAGCAGGTTTTCTTGCAACAAGGTTCTAAGAGCACGGAATAAATCCCAGGAAATTTAGATTTTTATTTGGGAAGAAGGAGGTTGGGGTGGTGGGATGGTGGGTGGTATTGAGAAAAATGCTAGGAACAAAGTCCTTTCAGAAGGAAAGTCTTGAGCTGGCCATCTGGGTTTGTGGGACGTGTCAGAAAAAAGAAGCAAGTAACGGAAGATGCTTGGGGACAGGAAGATGAGGTGGAAAGAGAAAAAGCTGTGAAGACCAATTTCTTTAATAACTCGGTATGAGTTCTCTAGAGTTCAGTATTTTCGTGGATAAAATAAGGGAGATTGATGAGATAATATCAGCGCTCCTTTGGGGACTTACATTCTAGGATTTTTTGCCTCACAATTTTTGTTCCCCAATGAAGGGCTTTTAGCTACGGAGAAAGTTGGATTCCTAGGACCTTGGCAGGTAACATGCACTATGATTAGAAATTGGGAGAGCAAGAAAAGACTTAGGGAAGAACTTGCAGCCTGCTCTCTCTGCTGATAAAATTTGAATAAATCACCCATTGGTTTGGACTTAGTAAAGAAACTACTCTCCTAGAGTCTGGTTGCCTAAATATAGGGATGAATCACTAGAAAGAATGCATAAAGTTTTGTAGTTTAAACTATTTTTTTAAACAAATGGTACTGATAAACAGTAATGACTATCCCTGAGCCAGCAGTGACAGAAAAGAAAGGCTCACAATTCTGCAGTTTGATGACGTTACCAAAATCCATTAATCTCACAAAGAAATTTCTTTGCTATTTATTTAAAAGTCACCTCACAACAAATAATGTCATTTTAATGTATGTGAGGTAAGAGCTCCTTCAGGGAATTACATTCTAGGATTTTTTTCCTTACCAATTATTTTTCTCCCCAACAACTGACATTTAGCCACCGGAAAAGCTCAGTTCTTAGGACCTTGACAGGTAACAAGCACTGTGATTAGAAATGTGAGACCAAAAACAACTTAGGAACTAATATAATATAGTATAATACTAATATAAGTAACAATAATAATATACATTTTTCAATGTGTAATAAAATCCTTTAGCCTTTGGAGTTATTTATCTTTAAAAAGTGTCTTTAATATATATCTTTGCTTAGTTCACAAGAAATAAGAAGGGTAATAACTTTTAATTCTCAAATTCACAATTCTCAAATTCCATAAAAGGAAAAATGAGTTATTTCTTACAATGTTGAGCTATTTAGTCCTACAGATAGGACAGTTCTATAAACAATTCAACCCAGCCAGTTCATTAAATATCATAAAGTGGCCCAGATGCAAAGCAGGTTTTTTTTCAGGGACAACATCCCATCATAGAGAGAGTGTGTACCCTAGAGCTTCAGGTAAGGGTGCAAACATCCAAATTATTACTTTCTAGTCAGATGACTTAAAATTGGTTAATAAACATTCTTTTTTATATGGTTTATTTTTTTATATTTAAAAATTTCCATCTCCTCCCCCTCCCTCCCCTCCCCTCTACCCATACCCCCCTCATAAACATTCTTAAGATTTATTTTTTGTTGTTTGTTTCTCATCTGTATAGAAGTTTTGATACTTGTAATAAAGAATATCTAATTCATATATTGAGAAATATTAATAACCAAGTGGTTAAGGAAGATGTTTTAGATGCCTCCATAGTTGGGGATGGGGTTAGCAAAACAGAAAAAGACAGCTAAAAAGCATAAAAAAACATATCCACTTTTAAGGAAAATTATTATTGTGAAATAATTGGTGCTGTTTGTATTCTCCCATTCAGCCATTTTGAATACAATTCCACAGACCAAATGAGGGGAGCATGAACACGCTAGGTAAGCATTCTAAACTCTGGACTCTGTCCCCAGTCCTTAGTAATGGTAATTCGCCCTCCATCTGGAGCACTTAGTAAAGCATAGAGTGAAATGAAAGCCACAAGAGGGGGTAAGCTCTCTGTGCTTCTCAACTGCATAAGCCAGGGCAGGGGCCTTACCTGGGTGCACTTCCCTGTGATGTTATTGTATTCTGTAAATCAGCTTTACTTTCCTTCTTTACATTAAATATCGGGCTCTTAGGTAGGTTCTTAAAATTTATTATCTTTTGTTCTTTTAGATTAAAAAAAATCACACTGTAGCTTAGGGTGTCCTACAACTCCCTGTACCCCTGGCTGGCCTTGAACTCATGACAGTCCTCCTGCCTTAGCATCCCGAGTGCATACCGATTGCAGGTATAATCTACCAAGCTCAGTGTTTAATTTACAGGGTAGTCAGTGATTAAAACAAGGGACCTTCCTAATACTTTCAAACTGTACCACTCAGGCATCTGTTTGTATGTAATCTTTATACACATGGTATACAGAAATATCTGAGTATAACCTTTTCTCATCTAATATTTTCCCAGAGGTTCGGCCTCATATTTAAACTCAAGACATTGAAAAGTAAAGATTCTTGCTTCTAATTCCTCTAAGAAAAACAGTGGACATTTTGAATAATGTTTGTGTATTAAGAGTCAACGTGGCTTACATGCAACCATTTCATTTGTTTTCAAATTGCTTCCATTGAAATGGAACTGAGAACACAAGAAAATGTATCAGTTATTTTCATTTTCCCCAACCCTTGCTATGATGTGTGAGTCACTGTGTTCAAATTGCTATTTTGCTAGGCAACCCAAGCCTGTCTGCTTCTTTCTCATTGCTTTAGTCATTCCAGCAAGGCGTGACTTCCCCTGAGACTTGGGAATTGCAGTTTCTGTTATAACTGACATAGTTGTCAGATGGATTTGTATAGCCAAGCTTTTCACTGTCCTGATTCAGGCCACAGTGACAATAAACCAGGCCAGTAGAATGTATATGTCAACAAATAGGCTTTGAGACTATGAAGGAGTATCAATATCTGTTAACATGTCACCACTCTTCCAAAATGAGTTTAGATTTTGCACCTGAACCAAGAACTGAGAAAAGCAATAAACCCTTTCCTTCTACAAATTTATCTCTGGTCTTGTCAATGATCTGAAAGGAAGGTAACAATGTTCACTTCAAAACAAAATTAAAGGACTTAAAAAATCTACTTAGGTTTCTCCTGCTCTACAGGACTGTACAAAAAGAGGAGAGGGAAGATCTTATATGATATGATATAAGTGACTTTCTAAGATAACAGATTTGCTTTCTGGGAGCTGAGTTTGTAGCCCAGTTGTAGAGTACTTGCGTACCATCTGAATTGCCCAGAATTCAATGCATAGCACTGCAAAAAAAAATTGCTTTTTAAATCTTCTTTATGCTCTACCTAATAAACAATGGGTTTCTTCAGTTTAAATGCAGGCAATTTGCTCCTTAACTGTTAACACAACATAAATATAAAGCCCTTTAAAGACACACAAAGAAGAGGATTTCTGTAAAAACAAAATTACAACATATGTATGCTTAATGAAAAATTAAAAACTTAATAGTGATACAGTCTTAAACAGTTTTCTATGGCTGCGAAAGTAGTGAAGCAAACGCTGTTGGAGCTACTCAACTGACTAAGTTTTGCTTTGTTTGAAAGCAGCAGAAGTCTTCTAAATAATTTCCTTTTCAGTTAACCCATTTGAAAAATATTTATACCTGGGAGAAATCAATTATTGATTTTTTTGTAGAGTTAAATTTCAAACAAAGGGTCTTACACATGTAAGAAAAGTGCAATACTGCTGAGCTATATCCACAAATTACTGAATTTGGAATGGAAATAATACACATAGGAAACTAAACAACTGGTTTTGACTTGAATGGGACATATTTGTTTAAAGAAAATAAATTGAGTTTGACAAATTCCCTCCACATAGTGCTGTATGGTCTGAAACTCACTGTGTAGGCCATGCTGGCCTTGAATGTTTGGCAGTCCTCTTCCTTCTGCCTCTGTTTCTCAAGTTCTAGGATTACAAGCATGTACCACCAACTCTAGCATAAGAATTTTTTTGTTGATGCTGCTGCAGGGATTTTTGTTTTGTCTTGTTGTTTAGACAGGTTCAATATGTAGCCCAGGCTGAATTTAAATCCTTGCCAATCTATTCTCCTGCTTCACTATCTGGGTCCCGGGATTAGAAACTAAGAAATTAAAACAGGCTTAGACATGGCAGCACATATCTCTAATTCCAACACTTGTGAGGTGGACACAGGAGGATCAATTCTAGGCCAGCCTCTGCTACATGGTACCCATTGTAAAAAATCAGTAATAAAATCAATTAGCATTGGCATTTTGTTCAAATTTCACCAGTTTTCTAAGTTCCCCGAAAGACAATGCAGGGCAGCTCTTTGCACTTTCATTTCACCTATATTATAAGCAACCTATCAGCAAGGCAGAGAGTAATTAATTATAACAATAGCAACAAGAAATAACAAAAGAACATCATATTACCTGTGCAAAACAGTAAGCTCAATGCACTGCCAGGTCTGTCACATTTAATCTTCACAGCAACCTCCCAGAGATGAAAACTCACAACTGTTTCTTTCCATTTGGAAGATAAGGAAAGTTGAGCAAAGATGTAAATGATATGGAACTGGAATGCTGGACAGTCTGGCTCCAGGGATAACACTTAACCACTGGGGAAAACAGCCTCAAGACAGTGCAGCATATCAGTAAGATTTTTTTTTAAAATTGTACAGAGGGTAACAGACTCCCCATGGACCCAACCTAGTGTCGTCAATCGCCTTAAGTTGGTAGCTTTTTTTAAAGTATGGTTTAAAGTCTACTTACAGGAAAATCACTCAAGACTTTTTTTAAAAATACATGTACCAAATGAAGCCTCCTAGATCAGAATCTCAATAGGGAGCAGTGCGTGTTAATTGTGGTTTTTTTTTTTTTTTGCCTTCTTTAATAAAATTATTGCCACTGAATTCTCCATTTGAAAATCTTTGGTAAAAGCTACATTCTCAGTTGTGCCTTGGGTGTATGTATGTAGGCAGAGTCTGGCCACCCCACTCCTGCCAAACTTCCCAATGAGGAACACTGTTCTTTTAATTTCTTGGTGTTCCAGTTCTATCAGTGTGTATCCGCCAAGCAGATAGAAGCTGATTCTATAAGAAAGACCCATTAGTTTTTACTAAGCTACTGAAATTCTCATAATTTCTTTTTTTCCCTGAGCTCTTTGGAGCTTTCAGATCAAGTGAAATGATATTGTTTCCTGTTATTTTGTATTTCCTGTGAGTAACTGTTAAATACTAACAATCTGTTAAAAAGAATCGAGTTTGTACCCTAGCCTTTAGAATTATTCCTGAAAAACATAACAGACCTGTAACAGCAGCTGTTTCTGAACACAAAACTTCAATTTTATGAAGGCAGAAAAAAATACGATTTAGCAGTACTTAAGTTTACAAATGTTGGTGATACAGTTTTCTTAAATTTTCACATTGCTAATAGTTCACCTTGAAATAAAATACATCTATACCATTGGCTAATTTACATTTTTCTCTTCTGCTTCTCTTTTGTTTTACCACTTTCCTTTGTAGCATCTATGAGATAGTCAGGTGTTAGAAAAGCCGTCCCCAGGCTTTACAATTCCAACAACAAAAAGCTTTATCAATATGTTCTGTATCTCCAGATCTGGTTCTAACTAGAACAATGAAGATTATAGACTTCTAGGACTGGAGAAAAGATACTGGAACCCCGGTGCCAATTATTCTTGGAGTCCGTGTGAAGGATCCACCCAGAGCCGCTATGAAACTTCAGAGGTCCGGACTCCGACAGGTTTTTTCCAAGTGTCGGAAAGGCACCCCAGCAAGTTGCTTTAGTGGTCATTTATATAAAATTTGCTAAAGTAAAATGACTTACTCTTTGTAAAGACAACATACCTTAGTTTATGTTTCAACACATAGAAAATATGGGTCTGGATCTTGTCTACCATATCACAAGCCTTTCCTATTTTCTAAGGAGTTAAGAACCTGTGAACTGCATTGCAAATAGACATACTCAGAAAGAAGGGGGGGGGGAGAAAGAAAAGAAAGCAAGCAAGAAAAAAAAGAGCGAGTGCGCGAGAGAGAGCAAAAGAGAAGGAAAGAAAGAAAGAAAGAAAGGAAGGAAGGAAGGAAGGAAGGAAGGAAGGAAGGAAGGAAGGAAGGAAGGAAGGAAGGAGAGAAAGAAAGAAAGGAAAAATATATCCTGTGAAGACAGAATAACCTTACTTACCTGAAGCGAGGCTTCAAACTGCAGCTCTGAGGTCCGATCAGAATGAGCAGGAAAGAAGCAATCTTCTTCCTTCTTGTCCACTAAGGAATGACTCTCTCCACTTTATTGCTCTGAAGGGTACTGTGGGTTGGCTGTTTTCTGCCCTTTGGAGTCAGAGAGAGCAGTGGCTCATGCAAATAGATCTCTGTTTCACCATTCTCCCAATTTCTAAGCTCACTCCCTACAAACAGGAAGGGTCACGACCTAGACTCAAGCTCTGTTTTTTCTTATGTCCTACTTATCAGTATTTAATCAGGATCTGTGTTGAGATGAATGTGTTTAGTATCCTCCATGCAAGGCAGAAATGCACAGTAACAAATACCAGTGTTCCAATCTCATCTAGAAGCAACGCCAGCATTATTTACTTCCTTGTTTTGTGAGCAGCGCCTCTGGACAAGTTTTAAATGCAAAGAACTTGATTCAGTACTCAATATGTACAATGGCAAAGGAAATAATGCCTGCACACATGTCCCAAAGAAAATTACTTGTAATAAACCAAAGTTTGGTCTTTTATTCCGTCAAGGCTTCAGAGCTACCTGCTTCAGTAACAAAAACATTTTTTTTTTGTATACTTACTGGGCACATGGTATTATGTTAGATGTGCTCATGATTTGATGTTGTTTAGGGAAAATTGGCCTCCTGCTTTTTGAGTAGAGAAACTCCAATTAGGAGTAAAAGCCTCACAAGGCTGTTCTTAGGTCAGTAAACACAGAACTGAATAAAATCAGAAGAGAAAATTTCTCTTTATAACTTGGTTCAAACAAAATAAAGACTCACAGGGCTGGATTATATCTCATTGGGTATATAAAATAGGAATTCATCTATAAGACTCCTATATTTGATATTATCATCTGTAAAATAATATAAGCAATTTTCATTATTCAAAATTGGAAAATATATACATCAACTCATAAAACTATTTTAGTTTAAAATGCAACCAATAATCTCATTGGCATATTTTATAGAACTGAAAAATAAGTATTTTACTGATTTTCAAAAATATCAACCCAAAAGCTCATTTTGCATAAATAAACTAATAAATAAGTAAATAAATTAAAGTTTGTATTAGTAGAAATTCAGCTAGTAAGTATAGAAAAATATGAATGTAAATAAAATTATTTTGAAACTACTAAAGTATTAACTAGTTCATCCATGTATGGAAAAATTAGTGGAGAGAATCATTATAAAAATAGAATACTTGTATAGTTAAAGCATTTCCCTGCAAGATAACTATTAAGAGGCCAGATAATAGTGGCACACGACTTTAATCCCAGCACTTGGGAGGAAGAGGTAGACGGATCTCTGTGAGTTCGAGGCCAACCTGGTCTACAAGAGTTAGTTCCAGAACAACTAGAACTGTTAGACAGAGAAACCCTGTCTTGAAAAAGAATAATAAAAAGATAACTATTGAGAGAAAAAAAAAACTTATGACTTTAGAACGGAGAAACCAAATGATCAAAGTTAACATGAATTTCATAGGACATATTGACATCATTTGTTTCCTGAAATGATATAATGAGAAAATAATAATACCTTTGTGATATTCCTAGCAGAATGCAAATTCTTACTACAAACCGAAATTGAAGAACATTCTACAAAATAAATACCAATACTCTTTAAAAGTGACACAGTCCTGAAAGGAAAAGAAAAAGCTTAATGCCACTTCAGTTTTATGATAATGAAGGCAATATATTAGTTAACATAGTATTTGATGTTAAATTTACACATTAGATAAGGAAAAGTTCAATGCTGGTCTTTAATCCCAGCACTTAGAAAACAGAAGCAATCAAATCTCTGGGATTTCAAGACCAGCCAGGGCTACATAGTGAGACCCTGTTCCCCCCTCCAAAAAAAAAGTTTACTGTTAGATTTTGAAAATGTCTTTAGTCATTTAGATAAGATACTACTACACTATCACTAATCTCATGATTGTAATAATTGTATTATGGTTATGAAAGATGGCAATTATTGGGGAATTTCATATAAGTATTTAAGGACTTGTTCTTCGGGGTTGAGGGTATAGCTTAGTGGAAGAATGCTTGCAAAGTTCTGGGTTCCAAACAAAAAAACAGAAAAAAAAACCAAACAAACTGAGTATGAAATCACAGCACGGTGGGGGGGGGAGTCATTAAGGATCCTCTGCTAAATGAGAATTTTATAGTTATCCTGGTCTCCAGTAGATTCTGTCTTTTAAAAAAGTTGTATATTTTTTATGATTTTATTCCTAAAGCTGAAATTATAAAAGGCAAAATCAAAAGACAAAGATATTTCACAAGTTCAGTTGTTAATGAGCACAACACTTGTCTATCTTTCCTTGTTAACTTGCTTCAAAATTTCAGATAGATGGGTTTTGTAATATTGGTTTGGAAAGATTCAATGTGTGTTACCTTGAACACTTCTCATCTGTTAGTTGCACAAAGGCATGGAAGACACAAAATGAGATCTTTTCTCCAATTTCACTGTAATAGAGAGTAAAGACATACTAAACAAAGACAAAGCCCTCTTATTAGTGCTATAATAGAGTAACAGAAAGTGTGATATAAACACTCAGAAGGAGTTTATTTCCAGCTTGTAGGTGTCAGGAAAAAGGCCACTGACAAATTAATCTTTGGGTTAGGCTTTGAGGGATAGCAGGATGTTGTCAGGTACAATTTGGGAGTTATAGTGGTAAAGGATGTACAGGGCTCAGGGAATGACACATAAACCTCAGATGAGGAAAGGAAGTTCAAAGACCACCCTCTCCCAGTGGGACAGCATAGCAGGTTTGTGCTTTTTGTTCTAAAATCCAAAGTACTATATTTTCATTATTTTGCTTTTTGGTTACTGATAAAATTTTAGGCTCACACACGCAAAATGCTCAGTTTGGGAAATTCCTTAGGAACTTATCTAATGACCTCATTTTGTTGCTGAACTACATGAGGGAGTTCTTGTAAGATCTCACAAAACGAGCAGCAACAGTAAGGCTAGGACTCAGAGCTCACCTGCATATTTAGCGCTCTGTCTCATTTAACCCTGTGAAACTTCCAATAAGGGTTGTGATCAGTCAGATGCATTCATCTTCCTTCTGGATTCTCCAAGTTCTTATCATCCCAGAACTTAGTCATATTGCAGTTCGGCCCCATGTCTTTGTGGCACTCCTATCTTCATGATAAAGCTTCACACCGAGTATAGGCATAAAGGAACAGCTTCTAGGTACTGTGTGACAGCCAGCCAATAATCAACTATTAGCTAACGTTGACGTTCTATTCTCAGTAAGCCTACTCATGTGTTCATTTCTTCTGGTTGTAATTGGCTGATGAATCATTCTTTATTCTGAAACAAAACAATCAACAGAAAAGCCAAATTATCCTGTCATTTGTATCTTTTCAGGTGAAGTCTTCTTAGGCATCCTACACACCCCTCCCTCACAATCACGTGCTTATTTTCCTTTCTGAAAAGATGACTTACAAATCTTAAAAATGCACTTGCTGAAATAATAATATCTCCAGAAGGCATGAAGACAGGTCACAGTATGAGGGAGGGAGTTAAGTTAGAGGCTGGGAATGAAAAATTTCTACTCCTTACCCACCCAAATGTCTGGGTGCTCACTGAAGGCTTATCTCTAACAATTTGCTCCTTGCTGTAAAAACATCCTGATCATCCCTCAATATATCACTCTCATCTATGTGTATGTAGGCAAGATTTATGTGCCAAGCATAGGCAATTGCTAGGGGGAGGGAGTGAGGATTTAGAGATCTTCTCACCTCACTGCTCACTAGGCCTGCTGGGTCAAAGGGACAGCTAGAGATCCTTCTGGAATTCTAAGCAGTTTGCCAATAAATCTTGAGATTCACATTGCAGGAGAAATAGTCCCTGTCATGCCCAGAGACAAAGTTAAACCCATTTAAATTTGAACCCAAGTATCCAAGCTGGCCTTGAATAACAATGAGAAATGCACAAAGCACAAAGGGACGATATGGATGGAAGCAAGACATTGTGGCCTGCTCAGAAAAAGAAACACTGAGGTTTCCTTTGTTAATGAGTAATTAAAGGAGGGAGAAAGCAGCTAGTTCCAACTCTTCTGCTTAGAATCAGCTGCTGTTAAAATCAGGACCACAGCTAGACTATGTGGAGATCCTGCCTTTTAGTCGGAGACACGCTTAGCTTATCTACCAAGTTATTCATGATTGCATCGTCTGTTGTCTTTCTTCCATTTCGCCAGTGTCTTCAAGATTCCTATGCCCCACAGGCCATTTCTTTCTCATTGGATAGGTATGAAGATTGACATGCTTGTCTTCAATTTTCTTTTCCTATTTAGCAATGCTGTCTATTTCTTTCGCTTTCACCACCAAAATGTGTCTGGCCATTATCATATTTTGCCAGGACATTGTTCAAAGAACATAATTAAATGGTTGAGACTGGTGATTAGGTATTGAATTCCCCATCATTGAAACATTTATATTTTAATAAGACCCGATGATTCTTTATAGAGGAGTTGTAAGCTCCAGAAGAAGCAGGATAAGATACCGTGTTTTGGCTGATGACTCTTTCATACCAGTAACTCACTGGAGAGACAAGGCTAGCCTTGAACTGGCGAGCCTCCTGCTCCTTAACTGTTAGAATTACAGGTGTGTTCCACCATACCCAGTTAAGATATTGAAAAAAATAGAAGACAGCTTCTTATGTAGTTCAGTTGGCTTCCAACTCACCATTTAGCCACAGTTGACATTGAACCCCTGATACCACAGCCTTCACTTTCCTAGCGTTGGGATTACACACATACACCATGACAACTGACTTTAAGACACCTTTAATAGGTTTTGACATCACTGACTGAAGCAGGTCCTGGCTATCCATTTTACCCGATATGTGAGGACGGCCTAGTAGAGTACAGTAGAGAGTTATATGGATGGTGCTATGATAGCAAACTGTATACTTATTTTATCCTCCATGGAAATAACAATCATGAGTTAATAATCCAGAGTACAAACAAACTAGGCTTCTAATGTGGGATTTACTGAGAAGATGAGCGGTTACTTATTTAACTATTTCTTGAATAACCTATCTACTCCATCCACATACCTCTCCTGTTACATCCCCTAGGACTGCTAAAATTGCCTCCAATATAACATTCATTATCCATCCTGCTCAAACCCACACTACTCTGGATGCTGCTAATTGGCTCTCTTTATGGATGGACACCATCTGAGAATTATATAATGAAAACAACCACAAAGTATGTGACTTTTAATCTTTAGCTCATATAGTTGCTTTGTAGACATTTCTAGCCATTCTGAGCCAGAGAACATCTTCATAATTTAGATGCTATCAGAAGAATAGGATTTTCTGTTTTATATCTTGGCTACAAAACAGTTTCTGAGATGGCAAATCAAAAATTGGAATCCACTTCAAGCAAATTAAACATCATCATAGTCAATATGTTTTTCCTTTCCTTTTACTGTTTCTATAATAGGTTCAAAGTCACAGAGTTGGGCTTCTCAGCCCTGGGGAAGCAAATTATCTCCAGGGACAGCATGACATTTTCCAAAAGGAAATTATCTTTAATTCTAAGCTGAATGAAATAAATATTACCCAGACAAGCATTTTTAAGAGGCAGGTGGGGTCATGTGTGTATTAAAAATCAAGCAGACAACAAGGTTGTCTTGACTTTCCCCTATATCAGAAATAAATAGAGGGAAATGCGTAGGTAGGGGAAAGCTGAGGATGGAGCACTCTCAACTAATTCACTCAATGTAAGAGACTCAGGCAGAAGCAGAATTAAAAATATATATCTTACACAGTCATCTGAAGGTCAGTGCCCCAAGCAGAATCTTTTCTGCAGTGGAGAATTCCAAAGGCAAAAGAGTTATTTTGACTTAAACTAGAGTGGAACATTCTATGGACTGGAGTGGCAGGTATACCCTTTTGGTGACAACACAAATAGAAATACCTATCAAGCAGTTGTGTGTGTGAAAAGATGTCCAAAGAATGAGAGATGTATGATTCACCCTTGAAATCAAAATCCAGTGGGTTTAATCCTGCCATTTTGTGTGAGGGTATGGATTAATTGTTTTTAGGAGTTAGGAACAAGCACTCTAGAGTAATATGGAACAGAAATCAAAATAGCAATTAAAATATACTTATGTAAAGTTTGCTTGTGTGTCAGTTTAGGATATCATGGAAAATGACTAGTGTAGGTAAAAGGATTAGGGTTGAGGTGTAGCATGTGATCTTGGTTATTCATACTTGTCATATCTAATAAAAAAGGTAAACTGCAAATATATATATGTAATATATATATTTGTTTAATTTCTTTCTTATCAATAAAGATATGTTAAAAACAAGGTGTAGCTTAGTTGAGAAAGTGCTTGCCTTGCAATCATGAAGACCAATATTGGGTTCTTACAGCCCATGAAAAAACGAAAAGACTAGTATAAAGTAACATGAATACCAGTGTTCCTGGGGCCCAACCTGGCTTAACTCTAGTAAGTTCTAAGGCAGTGAGAAACCCTGTTTTACAATACAAGATGAATTAGAAGTGAAGCACAACAGTTGAGGTTGTTCTTTGGCCTCTACACACAAATAGTACACACACACACATACACACACACACACACACACACACACACACACTCACACACAAATAAAGCAAGACAAAAAAACCCACCTCATATCTAATGGTGCTATCATCTGTTATCTGTTTCATCTCTAGACAAATGATATTTTACTGAGTTATTGTGAAGATTAAATGAATCAAAACATAAAAGTTTAGAAGACTAACATAAGACTATCATCATGAATATTTAATTTATGCTATTTAATGATAATCATAATTATCTTATTGTACAGAATATAATTTAATATAAAATTAGAAAACAATATGATTATAGAAAAAGTAGTTCTATAAGCTTACCTTCATTAGCCAGGTGTAGTGACATACAACAGCAATCCCAGTACTTAAGAGTTAGTGACAGGAGGATCAGACGTTTAATACCTGCCTCAGGTAGACAATGAGTTCAAGACTACTTGTGGTTACATAAGTTCCTCTCTCAATACAAAAAAAATTCAATTTGATAGACTATTCAATTTGTAGAAAATTCCTATAGACCAAGACACATTAGTATTTGGAAACCATTCTACTGGGTGGCATTTGATTGTTTGCTTGTCTGTTAGACAGGATTTCATCTAGCCCAGTTTGTCCCTGAACTGCTGATAGTCTTGCCGCAACTTCCTGAAATTATAGGCATGAGCCACCATATCTGCTGTATGGGATAATCTTAAACATTATTTCAAACACTAGTACTTTATTCTTAGAGGCCATTTACAATTTTACAAATAATTACTTTGTAATATAACACATTGAACTTTGTGGTACCACACATAAGAAAATGAGTGGAGGTTTTGGGTTCAGTGAGGGAGTGGAGGGTAACTAGGGTCATGAGGACTTGATTCACAAAGTTAGTTCAGGAGTGTCTGTCTAAGGTTCATCTTACTGGTGCGAAGGAAGTCGGTAGTTAAAGGAAAGCAAAAAGTCCTTTGAAATATAAGTGGTAGAGTAAAAATATAGTTCATTTTCTCATTCAGATCTTGTATTATTTTACAAAATAGTCTCCACATATAGTAAATACTAACAATTCTAATTTCCCTCCCATTTCTTCCTCACACAAGGCTTTCATTCAACCCATATTGAGTACTTAATGTTTTGTATGCTTTCATATTTTGTACATGTCACTCCTTTTCTTTGGACAACTACCTTCAATTTATTTCAAATAGAATTAGATTATCCTTGAAATTCTTCTTAAAATATTTTTATTTTACCATTCAAAGTAATGTTTTTCCCATTGTGGTATATTAATGGATATTTTTTATTACACTCTGTTCTCATTTTCTCCCCAGTCAGTCTTCTCAAATTTTGTTTTAAACATCATCGTTCATATGAGATCTCTCCTAATTGTTCTGGGTGTTTATGTTGCTTCTTTTACTATATTTAATATAATTGTTGGTGTCTTTCTCTTTATTCTCTCAATAAGTTAAATGTATTCGTAAGACAGAGTTTTGTCTTTGTCGCTATCCCCCACAGCACCAGGCTTCATCATTTACAGAGATATTTTGCATATTTTTTAGTTGATTTCAAGAAAGAGGCAGTCTGGTTGTGGTAAGTTTGGACTCCTCAGTTTACTAAAGTCACAAAGTCAACATGACTTTGTACAAATAAGTATCTCTCCCCAAATGCGTGGATGCTATTATTAAGTTATATTGTCTGAGCTTGGCGTGGTGGCATACCTCTGCAATCCTAATACATGGGAAGCACAAGCAGGAAGTTTGCCATGACTTTGAGGGCAGCCTGGACTTCATAGTAATTCCAAGCCATCCTGAGCCAGAGTGAGATTTCATAGCAAACTACCACCAACAAACAAACAAATGAAAATAAAAAAACACATAAAAGTAAAATTGTACCTGTTAGAGATGCTTCTTCTTAGATATACTGCATACTGATGTTGATGGCTAGAAGAGACAACTAGGGTAAGGATTTTGTGACAAGTAGAAGTTTTAGTGGGTCCCTAAACCTCCAGAAATTATAACCTTACATTGTTACTACTTGCAAAGACACATAAGCCCAATCTACTGTAAATATTCAGGTTAATAGTGAAATAAACACTAGAAAGAGGATACAAGAGGAAAGGGAAGAAGCAGCTCATCTCCACCATAACAAGGGGTAAACTATAGCTGATTGAATTCTCAAGCAAGTTCTGAAGACAATATTACTAAACTTGGAAACCATACAATCTTAATAAGAGCACAGGAATTAAAATGGAGCAAACATTTCTCTTCACAAAGGGAGTAGTTAGAAAGCCAAACCTAGGGCTGTATAGGTGGCTGTTTGACACTTTTCCTTAACAGTAGATCATTAAACAAAATAATAGTCCTCCTATAAGTCAAACATACAGAATTACATTTTTGTTGATGCGTTGGAATTTCTCTACCTCACCAATATCTCAAGTTTATTTTCAAAGAAAATGTGATTTTTGAAGCTCTTTTCAGAAATCAGACTAACTTTGTACAAAAGGTCAGGCTGAATGTCATTGTAAAACTTGTGCCTGACATTTTCCTACTTTGCTCAAATAGAAATTTTACACAGCCATGAAGTGAAAGTTCAGGAAGGTTCTGGGAGAACTCTAGGTATTTCTATGGGCTTTCAAAGCAAAATTGTTATGCTTTGAATGTGCTATGTCCCAACAGGCTCATGTGTTTGGACACTTGCTCCCTAGCTGGTGCCTTTGTCTTGAAAATAGTTGAAGAAGCCTAGATGACAGATGTAGATTACTTACAAGATATAACTTTGAAGGTTGTATACACCTTTGGTTTTTTCATGAACTTTGTTTTCCTGTGAACATGTTGTACTATAAGATTCTGCCACAGTGAATGTAGCTGACCCAGCCAGTTTGCCTTTCCCAACATAATCAATGGTTACTCCCTGAAACTGTGAACCAAAATAAATGTTTTCTCCTTTTCATCATTTACACCAGCCGTCTTATCACAGTAACACAAATGCTAGTTAACACAAATGTGAATTCTTATGTATTGCTACATTGCCCTTTGTAGAGAATGCAGACAAAACCATCTATTGTCAAGGGTCATATCATCCCCTTCGTTTCACAAATCAGGCTTTGTTCAATCACTAAGATAAATGAGACCTAAAACTTCATGTTTCCAAAGACAGAACAGTGATCAATTATTCACCCTAATCATGTTGGCCTTTCTAAAGTTTGTATGTAGATGGGGACATCAGAAAGGCTCTCCTGTCTAGGCTGATAGATCAGTTGAGCCAAGCAGCCAACAAATTTGATAGATTCTTTTCACCTCATTACAGAATTGATTGATTATTTGAGTGTCAGATTCCTAAGTGTGATCTAGTTAGTATATCTTATTCATATTATCATTTTTATATTATTGATTATAGCACAGAGTAGATACATTAATTATTTTTGTCTATAAACTGGAAAAATATCAAAGCAGTATGGTCTAGTTATCTGAAAATAAAGCCAGAAGATTGCATTGTTTCTGTTTAAACTGTAGTAGAATTAGTTCTCATTTTTCAGGTTAAAAGTAAAACAAGGAGCATAACATGTGTAACAATATCTATCCTTACTATCTAGGTACACCATTTATCTATTGTTTGGAACTATATAAATGTCTTTTAAAATAATATCCTTGTTCATGCTAACCAAAGCAATCAAATTATTCAGCACAAATCCTATTAACATTTCAAGAAGTGGCTTTACAGAAATAAGAAAAAGAAATTGAAATCAGTATGGAATCTTGGGGAACACTGAATTGTCAAAAATCCTGAAAAGAATGGAGTTAGAGGGTTCACAACATTGATTTCAATATACAAACAAAATGGTAATTCAAACAATGTGTTATCAGCACAGATTCAGACATATTGACTTATAAAATATAGCAGAGAACTCCAAATAAATCTTTGTATATATGACTTATGTTATGTGAGTTATGACTTATGTGAGTGTCAAGAGTAAACAATGGGGAAAGTACAGTTTTCTTCCAAACCTGGTTTTGAGAGCTTGGTTATCCACATGAAATAAATGAAGTAGTACCCTCCCCTTATACTACATGTGGAACTCAAACACCTAAACATATTAACTTATAAAACTCCTAGAGGAAAACATAGAGGGAAATATTAGAAGAAAACATTTGTCACTGATTTCAAGGACATAGGCAACAAAAGCAAGACTATGACTGCACACTAAAAGAAACAGTCATCAGAGACAAAATGCAATCTATGGAGTAGGAGAATAATCCTAGAGCTCAGATGTCTGAAGCAGAGGACTGTGGGTTTAAAGGTATTCTGGACTACAAAATGAATTCAAGGTCATTGTGGACTAAAGTAAAATTTTGTGTTTTGACAAACTTCCCCCATCAGCCCCAAATACTTTTTATAACTCAATAAAAAACGAATCTGATAAAAAAAATGGTCAAGAATCCTGAAGAGGCGTTTACTGAGAGAATAAATATAAATATCCAAAAGGTACATAAAAATATGCTCAACATCACTAATCACCAAATGAAAAAGTAGGACAAAATTTGCAATGAGGAGTGATCTCACATTAGATAGTTCACCAAGAAGTGGGAACCCAGATGTTAAATGCAGAAGAAATTGAATCCACACCACCCTGGTAGAGCTGCAAAGTTGTGTAGCCAAAAGGGAAAAGTCATTTTTTTTGTAAATATAGAATTACCATATGATACAGAAGTTCCACTTCTGAGCTTATATTCAAAAGAATTAAAAGCAAGTTCTCAAAGAAGCTACATGCACATACAAGTTAATTTAAGTATTATTTACAAATAACCAAGAGATATAGGCAGTCCGAGTGTACACTGATGGATGAATGGATAAAAATATGGTATTTGCATGATAAAATGTTATTTAGCCTCATCTAAGGAAAAAATTCATTATATGTTACATGCTACATGAAATAAGCCAGTTAAAAAATGACAAATACTTTATGGTTCCATCTCTATGAACAATATTAAGTACAGTAATTTCTCCTCATCCATGGAGGATACATATATTTTTTATTTCATATATACTTGGCTATGAAAAAGCTTAACTGATACATTAGGCACAATGAAAGATCTTCTTCTGTTCATGCGATAAGATCTGGCTCTGTTGCTCTGGCTGGACTGGAATTTGCTATGAAACCAGACATGTCTTGAACCTGCAGGGCTCTGTCTACCTGTCCTCACAAGTTTTGAGATAAGAAACGTGCACCAGCATGCCTCACCTCGATACAATCAGAGATGAACAGTAATTACAGTATAACGAAAGAGCCATTCCATTGTACTGCAGTTGAAATGGCCAGAATCACTACTCTTGCACATTGGGAAAACTTCTTAGTGATTTAGACTTTACTAAAGCTCAAGCGCAATGATACTGTAACACTTACCCTGGTAACTGAGAAAACTACTAAGAAGTGGGGTAAAAGAATGTTGTATTTTCAAGGCAGGATAGTGTGGGATGAGAAAATATTTCACCAAGTTACTCAAGAATGATACACACAAAAAATTGTGATTGTTACTACTGGATCTCTCCTTTTACTATTTTAGACTACAGTTATCTGAAACCATGAAACAAGAAAGCAGTGGTGATCCTATCCCTGTAGGACTACTGTGGTCAGAATCACAGAAACAGATCTTAGAATGCGGATTGCTATGAACAGAGAGGAGGGAAAAATAAGGAGTTGCTGCTCTGTGAGTATGGAGTTCCCGTTTCATCAGACAAAAATTTCTGAAGATTTATAATACAGCAATAGTAACTGTAGTTAATGGTACTGGATTGTAGACCAAACAAATGACCAGAGGCTAGCCAAATAGCTCATCCAGTAAAGATGCCTTCCTTGCTACCGGGGTTGATCCCTAAAACCCATGCAAAGGTGGAAAGAGAAAGACAACTTCACAAAGCTGCCATCTGGCCACCATACATGAGCTGTGTTAATTCTCTCTCTCTCTCTCTCTCTCTCTCTCTCTCTCTCTCTCTCTCTCTCTCTCTCTCTCTCTCTGTCTCTCTCAATCAAAATATAAAGGTTCACTTTATATTACATATTTTAACATTTAGTGTGTGTGTGTGTGTGTGCGCGCGCACGTGTGTGCGTGTACATGTGACACTGAGTGTGAGAGCAGAGGGTAAGCAGAGGTCAGAGAAAAACTCACAGCAGTAAGCAATAAGTCCGCTCCTTCTGGCATGCTGTTCCCAGGAATTGAACTCAGGCTGTTAGACTTGGTAGCAAGTGCCTTTACCTGCTTGCCCATCTTTCTGGTCCCTGTATTACATTTTTACCACAATTTAAAAAATATTCTAGAGTGATCAGCTTATTTGAAACTATTTTATTAGTGATTAATTAAAGCATTTCCATGAGACATCATGTTGCCTGCTCCCAAAGTAATTTTAATTAGGTATTTTAAAGGTTCACATCTTGGCATACATTTCTAATATATTTTAATAATTAAAATATGACTTAATTGTGACATTTTGCTCAGTCACACAATCTGTAGGAAAGTATTTTGCTTCTGTAGTTCAAGATGTGGTAACACATCAAGATACAACGTAGCTCTCTCAATATTATCTTATGTTCTCACTCTATTTTTGGCTCCCTGCATCTTGGGGCTCAGGAGCATTTCTTTTCAGAAAGTCAATAGGAGATCTTCAGGAACTTCACAGACTCTGTTGTCACAATCAATCCCCAGTCTCATTCACCTTTTTTTTTCTAAGGTGACAGAATGCAAAAGATCACATTCTAGGCCATTCTAGGCCCTCTCAGCTACTGGAGGATGCAATGTATCTAGGTTAAGCAAAATCAATTTTTATTTGAAAAAAAAAAGGTGTTGGTATTAAGTGTTGGGACTGTACAGTTGCAAATGTGGTTTTCTGTTTCAAGTAATGATCTATGCAAGCTATACGTTTTTCTCTAATGATGGTAACTTTTCTCTAAACAATGTAAGAACTCTTCTGAGAAGAGCCAGTTTACAAGCCTTATGAGGAAATCAGTCCAACCGCTCAACAGTCACGACTTCTATAATGTGCAAGACAAAATGGCACAGTTATTTTGCTCAGTGGGAACTCATCTGACATTATCTCCACACAGCCATTACAAATGAGAGAAACTTCTGACCTGACTTAAATGTCCAACTGCTTCCTTAAAGCTTATCTGATTGTTTTCAGTCAGAAACTCTCCTTCCTCTCAACACAAGAGTATCACAGTAACACCATTCTTAAAGCACTGAGGTCATGCTACTGGGTTCAAGTTAATTCTACTTCTTTCCTCCTTTCAATCCTAAACTATTTAAGAACATGTCTCTTTGAACTTTAGAGTCTCTTTGCACAGTAGGCTAAAAAATAGCCCTTGGATGTGTACTTTTAAATTGAATAAAAAATTATTGTCTCATCTATGAAATGGAACACTAACAAATATGTATCATCCATGAAAATGTAGTGAGGATTAAACCAGAAGATCCTAAATTTATCATTTCAATAAGAAATGTGAGCTAGTATAAAACAATTAGCATTTTAGTTAATGGACACTATGGTAAAATAAATATAACTGATATGTTCCCTGCACTCAAGGAATTCTAGCATTCACAATAATTTATCAGTGGAATATATTTAGTGGAATATATATTCCACTAAAATGAAAGCTTTAAAAAGATAAGGTTGTGGCCTGTCATAGCCAGTGCTGTATCACCAGTGAATATTTGTTCAATAGGTAAGAGAATGATTGGAAATTTCTAGTGGAAAAAGATTGACAGTATTCAACAAACATTTACTGATCTGCTGCTATGAGCAAAACACCGAAAGAAGTGAATAGGAGCACAGAGTATACAGGAAGGTGAGAAAAATTCTGTGAGACTCTGTAAGACTTCATGGAGTGAGTGTTTGTTTTGATGCTAGAATTACAGGCAGAATTTGGACTATTAGAGATGACAAGAAAATCTGTAATCAAAAGTGGCAGCATGAGTAACGGCACAGACGCTGGGAGGGTAGGTGCACTTGGCAAATTCAGAGTCCTATAGAACTGCAGCATATTATCTAGAGGAAGGGAAATGGTTGAGATCCTACTGGTCAGGGATTTGAATGTCAGGATAATTGAGCGAAACCATAATTTGTCTGAATAAAGAACAGTTTTGCACGATATTGCAGGGAGTCCGGGGTTAGACTTGATGACTTAGAAATTCACCCTCGACCCATTATTTCCTGACCTTTAATGTTACCAGTTTTGTTACTTGAGTTTAAAATCCAATTATAAAAAAGGTAGGGTCCTAGAGGTGAGTTTTAATCAAAGATATTTTCTGACCCTGTAGAAAATAGTCTTGGCATTTTGGGAGAAACTGTGCTTTTACCAGCAAGAGAAAATCTGAAGTAAATAGCAAACAGCAGATAGAA
Organism: Arvicola amphibius; assembly: GCF_903992535.2. Lineage (NCBI taxonomy): Eukaryota > Metazoa > Chordata > Mammalia > Rodentia > Cricetidae > Arvicola > Arvicola amphibius. Next base: position 70,666,354 of record NC_052065.1, read on the forward strand.
GATGTTTCTCTGCTGACTGTCCTTCATTCATCTGACCAGGTATTTGCAAATATTTTACTTTGTTTGACTTTCCATAGATCAGTACAAATGAAGCAGTATCAAATATGGCATAGAAAATGCAAATGAGATTTTTTGCAAATCCCTTTTAAAAGATTATTATTGATCAGAAGGAAGATGTAAGGAGAAACCAATGTGAGTTTCATCTGGTTATCTGATTTGAACAGTAAGAAGGACACGACACGTTTTACATAAATGATTCTATATGAATATAGAACTGTTCTTTTATTTGGAAGATTTGAGCAATGATAATTTTATTTTCCATACTAGATCTGCTTCAGTTTTTAGCACAGCAGCCTATAAAATGTTTCAGAAGAGGATTTTAGCTCTACTTTACTACTACTGAAAATCAACACAATGAAACAGTTTAAGTGTTCTCTTCCTTGTACACATACCCATGCAACACTGTTTGATGTCTACCATAGTCATCCTTTCATTCATGAGTTCATCTGTCTGTCCTGTGTATATATATAGCCAATAAACAAGATTTGCCTAGTAGGATCTCATTTCCATATACTTTGTCAGGCCCTATAGTTATGTACTTTTTGTTGTTTAAGTGATACACATTTATTTCCAACATATATACAGACAGTCCAGAATGGGTTTAGATAACAAACCTATTTGCCTATATTTATGCTACCTAAACTTTTGAACACTTATGATATGTTCCTAAGTGATTAATAATTCACCATGAGTGAACACATTACTTTCAAACAAATACTCCAAGTCATTTTTGCTTGAAGAGCTCAGCTAATAATTAGATGAAAAAATTATATTTTATAGGAAGCAAAAGATTCTCAGAGTTGCAAAGAACCTTGTAACCTGATCATTAAAAATCTCATTTTTTAACCATTCTTAAAATGTTTAGAATTATTTGTTTGTGTTTCTTACACGCAGACACATTTGTACGTGGGCATGAATGTGCATGGGGAGGACAGATGGCAACTTTCAGATGTTGCTTCTATCCTTTCACTACATGCATTTGAAGAATCAAACAACAGCAAAACAAAGCACAAACCAGAAAAAAGAAAACAAAATCAAGCTAAGAAGAACAGTATGTGCATAAGGGAGACTGATACAAGAGGATTGCCACAATTTTGAAGTCAGCCTGTCTAGATATGGAGTTCTAGCCTCAGTCTGTCAAAAAAAGTAACTAAATAAAAAAATCATCTAGACACCCCCCCCAAAAAAAAACTTCTTATTTACAGTAATGTGTTAGACAGGTTCCAGATAAAACATACTTTAAATTTTTTGTTTCACCTTCATAAAACTGGTAAAAATTTATTATAGTTGTTGTCTCATTAGTCTACTAAATCCCTGTGATTCATGTAGCACAAGATTGCAGAACATGGTTTAACAGACAAGGATATAAGCCGAGTAGTGAGACATGACTAAAATAAGGTTATGGTGCCAAGGAAGCATTACAAGTATGGAAGGAGACACACTGGAGAGGCAGGAGGAACATTCATGGTCTGCTATGCAAAATAACTACAAATTAACTATACTTCAGTGTGAATGATGTTTAATTATATTTTTTGTTTGTTTGTTTTGAAGGGATGTGTAGTGGTGGTAGAGCTCGTGCATGCCATAACACATGGGTGGTGATCAGAAGAGAACTTGTGGGATTTGGCCCCGACCGTCCTCCATGTATATCATAGGGACTGAATTCAGGTCATCAGATGCCTAATATCTTGATCCACTGAGCCATCTTGCTGGTCAAGGATGATTTTTTTAAAAAATGTTTTCTCCTCTCTAATCCACTGGTTTCCCACTGGATTCCAAACATTCATGAACTTCAGAGTTGTTTCTGATTTCAGGGTTTCCTTGTATGTGATGTGAGGAGGTAGCTCACCCTACAAACTGAAAAATGCTTTAGGTGATGGCTCCTCTAGATGTAACTTAAAAGTCATTCATTACAATGAATAGACTGAAGTATCTATGGGCAAATCTAATATCTGTGTTGTTTATAAGTTGTTTGTTGGTACCTACCATATTCCAGATGTTTTATAAATATTTCTTCATTGGCCTTAAATGTTCTTTCTACCACTAAAAAAATTTCCCACAAGGCCTTCTAAATGTATACATTTATTTTATGCTTTTTTTCTGCTTACAAATTGATTTAATCTAAACACAAATGTCTAAGCGGGAGTAAAGGGGGTAAGGCTGAGGTTGAATGGTACCTCTTTTGGGTTGCCTTACCCCACATGTTACAAGTTTTGGCAAGGAGTAGTGAAGTTGGATCACAGTATCTATATATGCTTTGCCTGGGCACCTAGGTGTTTCATTCAAACTGAACAAAAGTTTCCCTCAGCACAGCATCCACCATAACTGTTATGACTTAGACACAACCCACACCATGTGTAAACAGCTGTACTAACTGGGAGACTCCGTTCACTAACAATTCCCAAATTTTCTCCTTTGATCTGTGTAACTAAGGTATTGAAAATTTCATCTTTAATATGTCTTTTTGATGAAAATAATTCCTATAAACCTCCCATTTGTTATAAAGATAATATTTTCTTATAAAATTGTATTTTATGTGAATTTTCCTATTTTTTTGTTCAGGAAGTTCTATTATGGCTGGAATAAATAGTAAGTTGTTTTATGATATAGAGGTAGTAAATACAAGTAGTGAATACAAAAGTCATGTTTGTTTCTTTTTTATTTTATTTAATTTTAGTTTGGTTTAGTTTAGTTTAGCTTAGCTTAGCTTAACTTATATTTTGCTGAGACAGGGTCACCTATAACCTAGGTGAGTGTCGAGTTCCCCGTGTCACTAAGGCTACTCTTGAGCTCTGATCTTCCTGCCTTGACCTCTAAATTGCAGGGATTACAGGCTTGCGTCATTGCCATCCTGCTTTTTGTTTTTTAGGATTTGTTCTTGCTGGCTCTGCTTTTTTCCTAACCAGCTACATTTCAACTGGAAGAAGATAAAGCTAATCTTTTGGTGCAACAATATCAGCTGATCTTCTAGGCTAGGCTGATTTTTTGTCTGGTTTTGAAATCAAATGTGGAATTTTTGGAATGGACTGGGCCTGATGCACTTTGCAAAAGTGCTCATTAAGGAAGAAACCTTCCAAATACAGAGGACACGCTTATTACCTTCAACTATTGGAAGACATTCCACAAACACAAAGGAGAATTGTTCTGTCACTAAGGGAGTACAATGTGAATTAATTGGTAGAAGTTTTACAAAGTCAGTTTTTTTAAAGAATATTTCCGGGATTTCCGGGTAGGAGTGACTTCCCGCTGACTGAGTGAAATTCCTATCACTTGATGTGCTCAGGTAGAAGTTTAAGGATTATGTGCTCCTGATAACCGAAGAGATTTCTTTGTTGTTCTGAACGTTGACCTGAAAATGTTTAAAGTGGCTTCTGCCTTTGAGACTTTGAGACTCTAGTCTAAATCTTCCCTCAGTGGATTTTGTCCCAAAGGATCAGAAGTTATAGAGTAACAGAACTTGGACAAAGGGTTTTTTTTTTTTTTTGACTGACTATGATAGACAGGGTTCTTTACTCCCTCTTTAAAATATATGGATACTGCAAGATATGGCAGCAGATTTAAACTCTTTCAATTTTTTTAGGTTTAATGTATGATGCATTAACAAGACATCACTGTATATTGTATATATTGAGATTCCAGTTTATTTCTGAGAAATGTTAGAAAACTCAAGAACTACTAACTTTGTTTAGCATTGGATTGTTTGGTTCAAAGTGTATAGCACATAAAGATTCTTGAATTCTAGCCTCATTCTGGAGTCCTCATCTGACTCTGAGGCAAGTCACTTGTCTTGTGATGAAATTTCAGATATATTCCTTCTTTTTTCTTTTTCTTTGTTTTTATTTTTCCATTCAAAAATTTACACTTCCTCCCCTCCTCCCATCCCCCTTCCTCTCCCCCACTCAGTCTCCTCCCTCCCCCCTCCCTTCTTAAGAGAGGGCAGGTTACCCTGCCCTGTGGGAAGTCCAAGGTTCTCCCCCCCTCCATCCAGGCCTAGGAAGGTGTGTATCCAAATAGACTAGGGTCCTAAAAAGCCAGCACATGCAGTAGAAACAGGTCCCAGTGCTATTATCAGCCACATTCAGAGAGTCCGGTTTGGTCCCCTGTTCCATCAGTCAGTCCCATTCCAACTGGACTTGGTGGTCTCCCGTTAGATCTGTCCCACCGTCTCAATGGGTAAACGCACTCCTCACGGTCCTGACTTCCTTGCTCATGATCTCCCTCCTTTTGCTCCTCATCGGGACCTTGGGAGCTCAGTCGGGTGCTCCTATGTGGGGCTCTGTCATTTTCTCCATCCAATGCCAGGTGAAGGTTCTATGTCTGCCCCCATTGGCAGCCACATTCAGAGAGTCTGGTTTGATCGGAATATCACCATAGAATCTTCCTCTGGTGATGGATGGAGATAGAGACAGAGACCCTCATGAGAGCAACGGACTGAGCTCCCAAGGTTCAGTTGAAGAGCAGAAGGAGGGAGAAGATGAGCAAGGAAGTCAGGACTGTGAGGGGTTGGTCCACCCACTGAGACAGTGTGCCTGATCTAATGGGAGCCCAGCAATATTCCTTCTTAAAACAATTCTGTGTTACCATTAGTGTTCAAGTACTATGCAAAGTCAACTCTCCAAACTACACCAGAGCAGACATCCTCCCCACCACTGTGAGGTCATGAATGTAAAACTGAAGGACAATTATTTTATTAAGTAGACTTGTAAAACTGACTAGAGACTAGACTTCATCTAAATATTTAATAAGCATCTTTCTGTTTGGTGGAAGACCCAGTCCACCACCTTAGTTACCAACAGGTTACATTAATTTCAATAGGAAATTTAAGTGCACCTATAATTTTAATACTTTTATGAATTGTAATGTAAATATTGTTGGAGAAAGAAGTTTGGCAAATGGGTTGTAACCCACAAGTTGAGAACCACTGACCTAGGGGATGAGGATATAGCTCAGCTCTGACTTTGGTTCCCCAGAACCTACATACAAAGCCAACAATCCAGGTGTACCATGTGCCTGTGGTCTCAGTTCCAAGGAGGCAGAGCCAGGTGGATCTTTGGAGCTCATAGACTATTCAGCCTAGTAGAATTGATAAACTTCAGGCTCAATGGAAGATTCTATCTCAAAAATTAGAGGGGACATAGTTAACTTGAAGTCGACCTTTGGCCTCCACATATATACACATATACACATGCATGAACACCTGCACACACATATGCACACACCCACACAATCACAAACATACATGGCATAGGTAAGAATAAAATAAAACTAAAGAAGCTCCATGCATTAATGCTTACTAATGGTTTATTTATTTATTTGCTTATGGGGGATTGTTTGTTGGAGACAGTCTCACTTTGTAGCCCATATTGTCTTCAAACTAGCAGCAATCCTCCTGCCTCTGCCTCCTAACTGTTGAGCTTTAGGCCTTGATCTACTATGTTTGGCTTATCTGTGATTATTTTCATGTATAATCATCTTATTACATAGCAACCAGTAACCCAATTATTGTCGTGGATACATTACTTAGTGACAGTTTTATCTGTGGTTTATTGTTATGGGTGTTATGTGTGTGCTATATAGGCATTCTTTTTCTTTCCAGGATGCTGAATAATAAATTAAGAAGGTGTGGAAGTTTCTCTATAAATAATATTTTTAATTTATTACTTGAAAAATTTCCATGATTTTACAGTGTATTTTTATTATATCCCTCTACAACTACCTCTCTTCAGCTCTCCATATTGACTGTCCCCTTCTCTCTCCAAGGTGCTATGTATCTATGTTAGTTCCCTTGTTTTTTCTTTCCTTTTTCTTGTACAATGTTTGGGGTTGAACTCAGAGCCTCGTTCATGCTTTGCACGTGCTCTACCACTGAGCTACATCTAGACTGAAGTGTTACATTTAATAGAATTGTAATGGTTCTTGCCACAGGGGACATTGCTGTAGATTCTGTGAGCACCAGGTGCTTCACTCTAATACAGAGTTCTTTCTGATTTTTTGAAAGCACCAAACAGATATTGATTTATGAGTAACAGTTCAGTCTGGGGTCGTTGCCATGGTGGTTATGAGGTAGTCACTTCTGCCAGAAGAACTCGAAGTCTCCAGGGTATAGAAGACTTCGGCATTTAAAAGAAACTTAAATTTTAAGATCTTCATCTTCAAATGCAAAGGCTGATGAGAGTAAGGGAAGTTTTTAATATCATGATAAATATTAAGTGCAAGAGAAACATAAAATCACAGAAAATGAAAGTGACTACTTGAAACTTCAATACAAAGCTTCTCTGAGTATGATATGGGAAGAGCTTACATTAAATTCACTTGGGTAAACAGCCACACTATCTAAAATATAACAAAACAAATCAACAACAACAAAACAAGACCAAAAAGAAAGGACCAGACATGAGAAATCCTTTTTGAAGGTGTTAATTAAGGGAGTCCAACATACTCCCCAAACAATATAGGCTATTGCCATTGCCCTTGGTCGCTTTCCAAAACTTGAAGGTAAGCCCCTATTGCTGAAGATATTATGCACTTCAGACACAGGGCTTAAAGAATCCACCTAGATACACCCTGTGGACTAGCTTACAGAGTACCAAAAGCTTCTGTTCTACCATTGAGCTACAACTCCAGTTGGTAAGTGTTGCATTTAATAGAATTATATAGTGTCATTTAGATCTTGATGGTAACAGCTGTTTAATATAGTTAAGGCTCATTTAATAGGAGAGGATTCATGCCATGTACTGTAAAATCAGTTGGTGAAGCCATAGAACCTGGAGCTAAATCTTGTACTGCCATTTTCCTAAACCAATATAATTTCGAAGTATACCTACTGTATACTCACAGTAAGTGTAGCTCTCAACCTTCACATGCAAAAAAAGTTCTTTGTGCAACAGTCAGAGGCCAGATAGAAATCCACACTAGTCAAAATGCCTAGAATAATTGACAACAATACCTCTATACCTAAGGCTCAGGGAACGTTGCAGCAAAGGCGCAGAAAGGTCGTAAGAGACAGACTACACCACCAGTTGACATGCTAAGAGGGTAAATCTCATCAAGGGACTGACCCCTTGATGAAGAACTACAAGAAATTAACGACTACAGAGAGAGAAGGTCAATCAGTTGTCCCCATGAATGAGATCCCTAATTGGTTATTCAGTACCAGTGATCATCCCTGAAAATGTATACACATGAACAATGTGAATTGAATCTTAGCAAACTGTATTAACAGATTAATTCATATGTATATATAATTATATATACTTAATTATATTTATAACTATATATGATTAAATACATATATAAAATATTTTATATAATTTAAATATCATATATATATATAATTAAAGAAAAAAGGGCATGGATTTGAAAGATTCAGGGGAGTTAAAGGGAGGAGAGGATGGGAAAGAAATGATGCAAATATGCTACATATATATGCAATAATAAATAGTAAGTCCTTGCACTGGAAAAAATGTGTAAATTTTATCACTGAGGAAAAAAAGCACAATACATTCTAGACAAAGGTTGTAAGAATCTTTAGGAAAGAGGTCCAAGATCTGATATTTCAAGTAAACAGCTCTTTACACGATTTCTTTTAAAAAATATTTATTTTACTTTTTGAGATTATAATACAACGAAATCTTTTCCCTCTTCCATTTCTGTACTTCAGACCCCTCCCCTTGCTCTTTTTCAAATTTACAGTCTCTTTTTTTTTCCATTAGTTGTTGTTACATTTGACTTTGGGAATAATTGCTTTAAAGAGGTAGCTTCTAGCTCATTAAAGTGCTATTTTGTGATCCAATATAATGGAAAACACCTGGATCTGGCAGGAGAAACCCAAGGTCTAGTCTTAGTTTCAGCATCTGTAATCTGGGATATCTTTGGAAAATGCTATCAACATCTCTTTGAGCACCAGTTTCTTTCTTGGTATAATTCTCACAGATTTGATCCAGAAAAAACACTAGACTATTTGTCAGTGTTAACTCTGTATAAATCTACAAAGAGAAAAATAACCAAACATTCCAAGTGGTCATAGGACTTAGCATCGATCTCTATAACTGGTACATTGCATGAACACTGTTATAAACTAGAAACAGGTAGGAATTCAATAGTATCAAGTGATGAATATGTGATTATATAATGCACATTATGGACCTAAGGAAAGCTAGTATGTCTGGAAACTCCCTTTAAACCTGTGAAGATAATCATAAGTTCAATTCATAACCCCTCTTTGTGGACATCAGTGATTTATTTGTCTGAGTAGCTTTAGTTGGATCCAATCTAATTCAAATTTATATTTTACATAAAGTGACTACCCCTTATTAGTTTCCCTCCCATTAACTCCCCAACAACCCATTTTAGCAACCAGCCTATAATATACTTTGTTGTATGCTGTTTTACACGTTTTATTTTATGTATTTAACTCTAAATTTCTAAGTTATGTCAAACTCCAGGAGATTAGAGAATATATTCCTTTTTTCGTGGCCTCAAAGCCCCATATAGTTTTGACTGCATAGGTGGTCAACTGGTAGTTGTAATATTTTACATTTGAAAGAGCCTTTTAATTTATAAAGTTCTTTACAACTTGTTTCTTTTATTCCCATAGTCAGGGTGCTAGGCTTCCAGAGGAGGTATTCTTATTACCATTTTATAGATTAAGAAACTGAAGCTTAAAGCATATCCTTACCTGAGATTCCAGTTACTTCTTACTACATGCCCAACCCCTCCCCTAAATTGCATGCAATTCTTCCCCAGGTGCATATGGTTTCATGGTATTGGAAAGTGATAGAGTATATAGTGTGTGGAAGGTTAATTGAAATCGGGACTCCATCTAAACAGCTATGGGGAAGTCATCCTTGCTGGAGTAAGAATTTTTAGGAATGCTGCTGTTTTGAGATTGCCCATCCTCCTGTAAGTTATCCCCTCTCTCATGTGCTAGTAATTATTTTTTGTCAAGTTAACACAAACTAGAGTCATTTGAAAAGAAGGCACCTAAGTTGAAGGATTGCTTCCATTGAATTGGTTTGCAGACATATCTATGGGACATTTTCTAGCCTGATAGTTGATGTGGGATTGCCTAGACCAATGGGGACAGTGCCATGTGTACACATATACTACTCATGTACCAGGAGTATACAGGTACTCTTGAGCTGTATAAGAAAGCAGGCTGAGAAAGAAATGGGGAACAAGCCAGGAATCCTTGTTCCTCCGTGGCCTCTGTTTTCAGTTATGGTTTCCAGGTTCTTGTTTTGAGTTCCTATTATTCTGATTTGCTTTAATGATGAACTGTAAGCTCTAAAATGAAATACCACACTGCCAATTTGAATTTGTTCATGGTATTTATCACAGCAACAGAAAGGAAACTAGGATGCCCAAATTCTGTAAGTAAGCCCAATAAATACCTCACTTCACCAACATACACATAGATGAAATTGTTAGTTTGTTCTGTTATTGCTGCCTTATCTGGGGTCAGTAGACACTTGTTCACATCCTCCCAGGAAGAGTTCATGCAACAGCACACATACCAACACTCCTCGTATCCCCATCAGAGTTCCTGCCTCTTTTCTTTGATTTTTTATTTTCTTTTTGTTTTGGAGACAGAGATTAACCCTGTAGCCAGCGTGTCCTGAAAATCACTATGGACAAGCTGGCCTGAAACTTGAAACAATCTTTCTGCACTCACCGCTGGTGCTGAGATTACAGGCATGAATAACCATGCTTAGTGTTCCAATGATTTTTGTTATTATATAATACCACAGTGTATGGATTCTTATTGGAGAAATGATAGGTTGGGGAATTGCTTTTACAATCTAGGAATTTTCCATCATCAGAAAAATGTTTGCATCATTTAAAAAAGAGAAAACAAGAATATAGCTTAGATTATTTGCAACATTTGTCCTTGGGTACTGGTTTTATTACATTTCAAATGGCATTGTCTTGGTTAAAGGTGTTCTAATTTTATGCACCTGAACTCTTATTTTCCTTTCTGGTTTTTAGTGATCATTTGTATTCAACTAGATTAATGTTTATTTTGAATGAAATTGGGGGTTCTTAGACTTTTGTTATTGTTTTTCCAGTTAAGATGTCTGATAGTTATCTGAAAATAGAAGACACAAAAGTCCGGACATTGAATAAGAATAAATCCTTTAAAGTATTTAATTTATCCAGAGCCTCTTTGATGTCTAGAAAATAGCCTTGTGTACACTAAACAGGCTTTGCAAGTGACCCTTTCCTCTGACTCACTGTGTCAGAGGGGATAACAGGTTGTACAAATCTTCATACAGGGCTAAAGTAACTATTTGAAGTGATATGCAATAAGAAAGAACACATTTAGAGAGCAAAATGTGTGTTTATGAATAAACTAGAAAGGAGAAAGTGCGCATAAATATCAAACATGCAGTTAGAAAAACAATGATGCAGATGCCCATGAGAAATAAAACATGCTGAACAAAGTATGCCACTTTTCTTTCGAACCAGTAATAACTGGGGAAAATTTACTCAGTAGGAAACATAACAAAGTATGACAAAACAACTGCACTCCAATTTCTGTCGGTCATTTAAAAAATCAGTTTCAGAAACTCACCAGCACTTGTACATGCATTCAATTAGAGACTAACATTTGATAAAATGAAATTTTAAAGAAATAGCTTTTCTACAGTGAGTCTGATTTATGCAATCTTATCTGTACAGATACCTATAGATAATGGAGCAGTAAAAGTGGAGGAAATATGTTACAAGGCATCAATACTTCATTCAGTGCAAAGCAAGTAGCCCATTTACCTTGTTCCTAGCTGCTAGAAGTAAGTAGAACATGGAGGGCCCTCTAAGAGAACCATGCTGCCTTCTGAGTGTGACAACTGCACTAGTGAGATTCTATATGTAGATGAAGTTTTCCAATTGTGCATAGATCCATTTCTACCCAAGGCCAAATTCTTAGGTCATAGCTGTCCTTTGTTTCTGTCTCTCTGTTTTTTGGAAAGCAAAAATATTTCTATTGACTAACATCCTAAATATTTTCTGTGTATGAGGCATTGTGCTAAGTACTATATGATAGGTTATCGCATTCTCATTACCACTTACATACTATCATTATGCTGTCTGCTTTACAGACAGTTCAAACAACTTATCACCTCTGCATTGAAATTTTATTTCTAAAAATTATTTATTTATTATATGTATGAATATTAGCTTTTGAGAATTTATGTGCACCACATGCATACAGTAGCCTACAATAGCTAGGTGTTAGATACCCAGAACTAGAGGTAAGATGATTGTGAGCTACCATGTAGGTGCTAGGAATGGAATCTAGGTCCTCTGCAAGAACAAGTACTCTTTTTTTTATTTTTATTGAGCTCTACATTTTTCTCTATTCCTCTCCCTGCCTCTCCCCTCTTTTTCAGCCCTCTTCCAAGGTCCCCATACTCCCAATTTACTCAGGAGCTCTTGTCTTTTTCTACTTCCCATGTAGATTAGATTTATGTATGTTTTTCCTAGGGTCCTCATTGTTGTCTAGGTTCTCTGGGATTGTGATTTATGGGCTGATTTTCTTTGCTTTGTGTTTAAAAACCACTTGAGTGATAATTGTCTTTCTGTGTCTGGGTTACCTCACTCAAAATTATGTTGAACATTTCCTTAAGTGTCTTTCAGCCATTTTAGATTTCTCTGTTTAGAGTGCTCTGTTTAGGACATTACTCCATTTTTATTGGATTATTTGTTCTTTTGATGATCAATTTCTTGAGTTCTTTGTATATTTTGGAGATCAGATCTCTGTCTGATGTGGGGTTAGTGAAGATATTTTCCCATTCTGTAGGCTGTCGTTTTATTTTGTTGATCATGTTCTTTGCTTTACAGAAGATTTTCAGTTTCAGGAGGTCCCATTTATTAATTGTTTTTCTCAGTGTCTGTGCTACTGGGGTTATATCTAGGAAGTGGTCTCCTGCACCAATGCATTCAAGTGTACTTCTCACTTTCTCTTCTATGAGGTTCAGTGTGGCTGGCTTTATGTTGAGGTCTTTGATCCATTTGGACTTGAGTTTTGTGCATGGTGATAGATAAGAACAAGTACTCTTAACCACCAAGCCATGTCTCTAGGCTTTTACACTGTTTTAAATTGTGTGTATGTTTGGGAATGTGTACACATGTGTACAGGTTACCCACAGAGTTCAAAGAGTTTATCAAATCTCCTACAGCTAGAATTACAGAGGATTATAATCCATCCAGTGTGGGTGTGGGGACCAAATTCCAGTCTTCTGCAAGAGTAGTACGTGCTTTTAACAGCTGAGCTACCTCTGAAGCCCTACATCCTCACACCTTAATTCCTATAATATCTACTCCAAACATTTATTTAATTTTAGTGATCAAGCATTATACACATTGTGGATTCAGCATCTTAGATTCCTCTTGCTCTTGTGCACCACTCATTTACTGTCTTACTGTCATCTATTACAATGAGACTATCAAGACTTTTTAGGGGTTCTTTATTCAAGCATCTTCAGTTTTAACCACTAGTTACCCCAACTATCAATCTCTCAGAACCCTGACCCTTGAGTCAAATAGTGTAGAGAATGTAGTTAATTAAACAAATACCATTATATAAATGCCAGATAGGAACCTTTACCTTTGGACAGGGATGACTGCATTATCGCAAACTATCTCCAAAGAATGACAACTAATAAACTTCCCACAGAGGAATGTAGTAGAAAAGAACATATAAGAGAGCCTTCTCAACATCCAACATTTTATTGATTGAAGTAACATATAAGATTGACTATATGGCCGGGCGGTGGTGGCGCACGCCTTTAATCCCAGCACTCGGGAGGCAGAGGCAGGCGGATCTCTGTGAGTTCGAGGCCAGCCTGGTCTACAAGAGCTAGTTCCAGGACAGGCTCTAAAGCTGCAGAGAAACCCTGTCTCGAAAAACCAAAAAAAGAAAAAAGAAAAAAAAAAAAAGATTGACTATATGGCCTATTGATCTTATGTGATTAGTGACAGACTATAAGACAAGACCTGAATAGAAATACATTATTGGTGTAGGAGTTCCTTCTGCTTATGTGTTGCTTTCATTGGTTAATGAATAAAGAAATTGCCTTGGCCTAGTTGATAGGGCAGAACTTAGGTAGGCAGAGAAAACAGTACTGAATGCTGGGAGGAAGAAGGGCAGAGTCAGAGTAGCCACGGATCCTCCACCTCAGAAGGATGATGGTTAGAATCTTGCTGGTAAGCCACAGCCATGTGGCAATACACAGATTAATGGAGATGGGTTAAACTAATATGTAATAAAAGCCAATAAGAATTTATAGCTAATGGCCAAGCGGTGTTTAAATTAATACAGTTTCTGTGTGGTTATTTTGGGTGTAAGCAAGCTGCAGCTGGGATGAACAAGAGGCCCTCTCCACACAACACATTATGACCCTAAAACGTTATAGTAGAGGGTTTTTTTCTTGTATAAAAACATTTAAATGATATTCAAAGTTGTGCCCTAGGTATTAGAGCTGTGAGCTATATAATTTAAGCAAACAAACAATATTAATACAATGTCCAACATTATTGGAGACATGGACAGAGATAGCCTCTTAATAGCTTGAAATAATAAGTATTTCTAAAAGTATAACACTTTATGTTTTCATCCCTAAAATTTTTATTACATTTGAGCTGGGCATGGTTGTGTTCCTATAGTCCCAGAATTTGAGAGAACAAATACCAGGATTGCTACAAGTTTGAGGCTCTCCAAGGACAATAAAGCAAGATCCTGTCTCAAAAACAAAGCAACAGCTGAAGAGATGGCTCAGCAGTTAAGACTACCTGCTGCTCTTTCAGAGGACTTTGATTTGATTCTCAGCATCTACATGGTAGCTTACAAGCACCTAAACTCTAGTTCCAGAAAATCTGACACCTTGTTCTGACCTCTGTGAGTACCAAGTGTACATGTTCTTCACAGGCATACAAATAGGCAAAACACACATGTACATTTAAACTAAAAGTTAAAAACAGTCTATTTTTATAAACAAGACATTAACAAAAATTTTAAAACTCCTTTACCTTCAAAGAATGTGAAAAATATCACCCAGTTTTATGAATATATTTAGCCACAAATTTGTCTTTTAAAGAAATATATGATGATGTTTTTTTCATTTTTATGAAATCAAAAAATTTTACCATCTTAATTCTTTTTCAGAACTTGGAAGGACTCAAGTCATTTAAAGTGAATGTGTGTGCATGCTATTTCTCCTTACAACAGTTTTAAAAATTTATCTATCAGCTGAGAAGGAAAGCTGTGTTTGTGCTACTACAAACTCACACTTTGCCCTCTTCTGTTTCTTCAGTAGTTAGGCAACATACAGAGTTTTAATTGGCACCAGGTTTTAACAAAGGAGTCATAGGTGTATTTCATCCAAATTCAAAGCATGCCAAATTAGTGTCAAAGGGAGACAAGAAAAGTTAGATACCATGCTATTGGGGGCAAACCTGTTGCCTGTTAGAGCACATTCACTTTATCCATTGGTTCTGACTTTGTACTTATACATAAAGCTCATTAGAATGATATACATGTGAGCTTAAGATGTTAAGCAAATTTTCACTTAAATATTCTGTGAAATCCAAATACCTTGTTGTTTCTCTCCCTTTCAGAACCTTATTTGAGAAAAAAATTCACTTTTAAGAAGACAAGCACAATGCAAAGAATAATGAACTTTAAAAGAGGTCTGTTAGTTGGAAATCATTTATTGCCTCTATAAAAGTTTAAATAAAAACTCTACAAAAATTCACATTACAACCTGATATGGTTTTAAAGAGATAATATGCTTCAGAGGTAGTACCAGTAAAATGGGATGCAGGATTGCTAGAAGGGATTACTCAGTATGTTAATGCAAAATAAAATTTCAATGAGGAACAATATATACCCCATATACAATTTAATGAAACAATCATAATTATATCAGCATGAAAATATTCCTTTTTTTCTTTCCCCATTGGCAAATGTGTTCTTAATAAAGATTTGTTTATGTCAACTGCAGGTTCACAAGTTAGTAGGCTATTTCATTAGAGCATTACAAATCATAGCTTGGTGATGGGTGTGGCACAGTGATATCTGTCAAGGTTAACACAACTTCAGAAATAAATTATCAATTTGATACACAGCAATGGTAACTCTTCAAAGAACAATACCTTTTTTAACTTTGGGAATTTGAATGAAATGAAAATTGACTATAGGTTCACACCATTCCTGGCATTTTATCACTACCTCATGGGTAAAAGGCAGCAGATAAAGATTTCAGAATTTCTTTCAAAGGTGATTACAATCAGGCTAAGAGAGGGGCTGAAAACCCGTCCACAAAAAAAGGAAACTAGTCATTTTTATCATCTAGTGTCTGTTTATATCTACCACTTAGCTTTTCTTTTACAAACTGATAAGACTGCCCAATGTAAGGGCCTTAAAAGTAGATGTTTCTGTCTTTGCAAAAATGAACTCTTGGTCATTTTTTGAGGTCTGGGTATTAACTGTATACTGAACACAGGATGTGACTGGGCCAGGGACTTTTTTCTCCAATAGTAACAAACATTTCTATCACTGATTACAGTTTCAGTGTAAAAGTCCTGTTGACAGCTGACCTTACAACAAAACATCCCCCAGGTTCTCTAAACAGACCATTTTTCCTTTAACATTTTCTTTGCATTTGTTAATTTTTTTATTCTCCAGGGCAACTGAAATTCTCATTTTCTTCTAATTTTAGATTGGCTGAATGAGGAAGGTGCCTTCTTTTTGTTGTTATTGTTGTTTCAGGGTTTGTTTTTAACTCACGTTTTAGAAGGTAAGTGCTCTCAAATATACATTATGTGCTTTGAAATTGCTTGGTATCTTAAGCTTAAAGTAAACATTTAAATGCAGTTCAGTAGGAAAAAAATCCCATTTACATTTGCTTCTCTGAATGATACTTCTGATAGTATAATATGCTTTAATATTGTCAAAGCGCTAAAGAAAGAAATACTACTTAGATGGTTTTCACTATGATCCACAGACATGTTCATGAAAACAGTCAAAAACTGTCATTTTTCTTGTTTAAAAAATCTCAAAACCAAACATGTATGTGAAAAATGTATGTG
Organism: Arvicola amphibius; assembly: GCF_903992535.2. Lineage (NCBI taxonomy): Eukaryota > Metazoa > Chordata > Mammalia > Rodentia > Cricetidae > Arvicola > Arvicola amphibius. The sequence continues at coordinate 70,682,503 of NC_052065.1, forward strand.
AAAAATGTTTCTATTATAGTAGCTTCATATTTGTCTTCCTGAAGTACTTGGGGTTGAACCTGGGGCCCAGTACAAGTGCCAAGCTAGCTCCCCAGTTTTATAATAGTTTTTTTTAAAATTCTTGATCTTCCTCAAGGTCTGTGTTATGTATTCAATCTGCCAAAATATGGTTGTTTTTCCATTGCTGCAACTATTTCCTTTGGGTATGGCTATAGAATATCCCCACTATTATTTTTTAAATGTTTTAATTCCTATGTTCATAAAAGATGTAATTCTGTGGCTGAGAGAAAAACACCACGATAAAAGTAGTCCTAAGTAGACTGTTAGAACATATAGCTTCTAGGTTAATGAAACTTTAGGAATAAAAGTATAATTTATGTGTCTTCCCAAAATTATAGATATAACATTCCTTCTAAGTATCACATCTATTAGAATTTTTAATTCAATTACAACTGATAGTTGAATACCTTTCATTAATATCCATGAAAAGGTTGACAGGGAAACATTTGAAGTTCCTCAGCCTACCCAATGTGAGGTATCAGTGTGTGCCATTGTACTTAGCTGAAATCATTCTTTTTGTAATCCATAGATTAATATGAAATCCACTGTCTGATTCAGTGTCTTTTCTATAGTAAGAGCGCCACGAATGTTTTCTTTTATTTAGTGACAAATCATTAAGTGTAAAAAAATAAAATTATGAGTGTTAAAACACAAAGAAAAGACTCACTCTGCAATGAAGGCCGACTAAGAAGAGTTTTAAACTCAAGCAGTTTAAGTTCAAAGATAAAGTCAACCATACTGAAGAAGACTGTAGTAGAGATTTGAGACTAAAAATTCTTTCTTAATAGGATTTCATGGTATAACCATAGCACATCCGACCCCAGAAATTTGTTCATACCAGGATTTCATGTTATAACCTTAGCACATCTGACCCTAGAAACTTGTTCATACTAAAAGAAATAGAATGGTGAAGCTAAAAGAAACTAAAAGAAATCTTATGGTGAAACAGGGCTGTCATCCTAGAGTTTCGGAAACAGAAGCAGAAGCAGCAGGATTCAAAAGCATCCTCAGCTACATTGGGAATTAAAGGCTGGCCTGGGCTTCAGGAGACCTTGTCTAAATCTTCCATATCACAAAATAATGGTTTCTGTATTTTTTGTATACAGGGGTGACTCTTTATGTCCTGGATAAATTCATGTGACTGAAAAACTTAACCCGAATGTTTGAGGTTCTGTTGCTCAATGGTCTTTTCCCTGAATGGAATTTGATTTGTCAGCAAGGAATACCAAAAGTTGTTTGCAAAGAACCACATGACACTCTGCTAAAGGGCATGTAGCTGACTACTGAAATATTTCTGCTGACAAAGAAGCCATAGAAGCTGTGTGGAAGCAATGTAAAATCAAATAGTTGATAAACTGAATGACCATCAATGAACTTTACTTGTATAATATATTGGGGAGAAGGGACATTTCCAAGATAAAGGCATTTGTGACTGCCTTTCTGCATTCCGAAATTGGTATCAGGGAATACTGAGATCAGAATCAGCCACAGTTAAAAAAAATTAAAAATATTTAAAGCTTGACAACTAGAACATTTATCTAGCTGCTTCACTCATCTTTGAGGATTAGATAATAATTCAATCATGTAATTTAGTTCCACTAACCAGGTCACAAATATATGTCAGCGAGCTTGGGGAGAATCTAGTATTTTCCCATCTATGAATCTTAGTATTCCCATCTGGTATTCTGGAAGGGAAGATCTGCAAAGAGATGTCTATAGTGTGCTACCATCTGGTTCCAACTAACAGTAACAACTGGGTGTTCATAGAATAGCATCCAGGAAATTCAGAGGACTTTAATTTACAATCAAAGTAGTATAACTCTTTTTCGATATTATTGTTGGCTGATGGCTCTGTACAGGCCTCATATGGACATGAGGTAAATTTTGTGGCAAAGTTGCATGACTAGAATACAAAAGAAAACCAATATCAGTGGCATACTTTGATTTCCTGCTTCACAAAATTCATGATGTGAAAGAATATTATGAAATTGTTGGTAAACTTGAAGTATTTGTGCAATATTTTCTCTAACTGAATTATATAAATTTACTATATAGTAGAATGTAAATCATTAATACTGATCATTTTCAGTATACAAGAATTGATATGAAAACTGTCTTTTATAAAGTACTGTTTTGTATACTTAAATGTTTTGTTTTTGTTGGTTAATTTAGTTTCCAGAGTATTTTCCACTCTCCCCAGTATTAGGGTTAGACAGAAGAATACCAATAACTTAAATTACATTCTAGTAATTTCTTCAATTTCTAACCATTATCTTAGGTCAAATTCTCATAGGTGTTGAAAATAAATCCCAGAATTCATCTAGGTTAAACATACATTTAGGTTTTGTTTTTTTAATTTTCAGCCCACTTTCCTGAGTACAAATGTAATATGGATGATAAGAAAATGAGAGGAGAAGGAAGCTGCAATGGCTACA